>NW_010392299.1:92515-114836 GCF_000710305.1 Buceros rhinoceros silvestris | reverse complement strand
CAGGAATGCAATTATAAAATACATTTAAAGCTGCTGATTGCATGTATGGATAAGACTCTTAAACCAGGAAAATTTCTTTTTCCCTTGCCCTACCCTATCTAGTAACCTGTTCCATTTCAGATGAAGTGTTGTCATCTCTTTGCCTTTGAAGTTCTCTGGAGACAAATGTAGTAGAGTGATAGTTATGTATTATATGCTGTTATACCACTCATTTAAGATACATTTAAGACACTGCAAGACCAACACTGCCCTATTAAAGGAATGAACTGTGAAATGTGGCTTGCAAGTTGCCCTTTGAAGGATACTGGTAAATCCATATTGTTGACTATTTATAGTGATGTATAAACCAGAATTCTACTTAGAGAAAAAGCTGCTGGGAAGTTCCTTTGCCTTGTAGGCTCCTTGAGGAACAACGCTAAGTCGGGCTTGTTTCTCCTCGAGCTGCAGTAATGTGAAAGTGGATGGAAATGGGTTTCTTCCTCATATTCATAAATCCAGAGCTGAACTGGGGCAAGCCTAATTGGAATGAAATACTGAGATACAAGCAAAATTAGAAAAAGTGTAAGTAATAAACAGTTCTTACTTGCTGGGGGAAGACTTAAATGGAACCAAACTTCTCTTCTGGAAGATACAAGCAAATAAATAACTTCCCCTGTTTTTGAGTGTGTTTTATAGCACACTTGTTTTCTGGATCCACACAGAATGAAGGAAAGAAAAAATAGTCGGAAAGAAAAAATAGTCAAAAAGAAAGAAAAAAACCAGGCAAATCTGAATGACAAGAGTACTTCTAATAGTATAATCAGAAGAAACCCTTAATATATGGAATAAGAATTCCTTCAGCACATGAAGGATCTCTTGAATCATACAGTTTTGCTATGTGACTTTTGTTTTTTAAGTTTCATTTATTTTTGCTGGTTAATCTAAAGGGTTCTGAATTATAATGTGTAGCCCAGTGGGAAGAAAGCTGAAATTCCTCTGGGGCTCTGCAAGTGACTCAAACAAAAGTGACTCAATACTCAAAACTTTCTTTTATTGCTGGAAATCAAAGAGTAGTATGTCAGATAGGTCCCTTTGACAACAGTGCTTCCTCAAAGTTTTAACTATATATGCAGAAATAAAAAGAGCAGCTGAAGTTAAGCAGTATTGACAGATTCCCCACTATGAGAGATTTCTGAAGGAAAAGATTGTTTCTGTGTGATGTAGGGTATGTTCTAATTTTTTTAACTGGCAAAATGAGGTGACTCATTGGCTTTAAATCATTCTAGCAGGTGCCAGGTGGAGCATTCCAAGCTGTAAACCTGGGCTGCTTAGTCAGAGCTCTGTGTCAAATACAGAATGATGACTTCAGGTATGATTGTTGTATTACGTATTTTATATGAGTTGTAGAAAATTCTATGTGTAGGTGGAGCTGGGGCTCCAAAGTCATTTGAGTTCATTTATCTTCAAAGTAAGATAACACAATGTTTTCAGATGCTATGAATTTCTGTGGTGGACTTGTTGACAGACCACATAAAGGGTGGCAGAGTACGTGGAAGTGATGTCAGGGCAGAAACAACTACTGACCATTGAAACTGGATCAGAAAACAGAGGAGACTGCTGAGCAGAAGTACAGTACATAGCTGGAAAAAACCCATAAACATAGGAATAATGTATCCGTACACATTGAACAACGTTGGAGATCTTTACAGGAGAGTAGCAAGTATTTATGTTCAACAGTATTCATTTCTTAGTCTGCATAAGATGCATAGACTGCATTTGTCATTGACTCGTATAGCCTGGTTTCATTTCACCGAGACTGCTTGAGGGTAAATTAACATAAAATATCGCAGTAAATTTAGTTATATTCATGCAACACTGTCAAATCAGAGTAGGGAAATTCAAAGTGATTTCTGAGTAACAGGAACATTCTTCTAAAAAGTAAAACCATTTGAGCAGAAGTTTGACTATCTTATCACTTAAAGACTCTAATTTAAAGCAAATTAAACTGAAAGAATACCTGTGGAATAAAACTTCTGAATGTGGGCTTTCAGCCTGGAGTGTGCTTTTTTAATGGCTGAAGTAAAGACTTCTGAAAAAATGAATTTTGAGGTAAGGTTATTGAAGTCCTTCCAGGCAGTGATAGTGGAGTTTATTGTAAGACATGGTATGCGTTTGTGTGTATGGTTAATAAAAATTGAGTCTTGCATGGAACTGACATCTATCTACAGTTAATCGAAAAACATACAATTCCTTGATTTTTAATAATTTATAGCATTTTTAATTTAAAATACATTTTCAAGTCCAATTTCTTTGCCTAATAACAGTGCTAAACAAAAGTGCTGCATTGTTTAGGTATTGCTTGGTCCTTAAGCCAGGCTGACTTGCTCCAAAGTCGTACAGACTTTTCTGAAAGTCCTTTACCTGTTTGCTGGCTCTCTGGTTGGTGGTGTCAGTCCTGGAGTGTGCATATGTCAGCTATAGCAATATTCATAGCCTTGCACTTCCTCTTGTTGTGGTACACTGCCTTAACATTGGAAAGCTTTAACATGTGGCTAAGATTATCCATGCCTATGTTTGCTTGGTTTACCAAAAGTTGCGTGTAATGCTGAGACAGACCCTCTTTTTCTTCTGCTGGAATTAGTTAGTGCGCTTGCACGAGCACTTGTAGGAATGCTGCTCTTACTGAGAACGTGTTCTCAAGAGCTACAGGATGGTTTTTGGATGCTTCAATTTCCTTTGGCCACTGTGATCCTGAAAATGAGTAAATGAAAACAATTGTTTAGTTTATTAAAGTTTATGGACAGAGTAAATGACTTCTGACCTCTTTTTCTTAAGTCACTTGATGTGTAAATGACATAGGGACTGTGTGTGTGTATTCCCTGCACTCAGAGCATAGAGACATTAGAAAATCTAACGGTGTCGAGATATAAAGGAAGATGTTCTTGTGATCAAGCACTGTGGTAGCATTTCAACTCTGGTGCAGAAAAGCATCCTTATTCAGATGAACTTAAGTATGTGCTTAATTTGATTCACATAAATTCTTTCTGAAGACAATGAGACTTAGAATAGAGTATTTTCAGTTGGAAGGGACCTACATTAGTTTAAGTATTTCACAGATCAGAAGTAGAAGTAAGAATATGTTTAGGTGCTTTTTTCACCACAGATAATGGATGGGATTCATACTCATCTTGTTAAGACAGATAAAATGCATCAGAATTCAGTAAAGAGCTAAAGAAGGATTTTTGAAGGGATTCTTAAAAGCAAAACAGGCACAGTTTCTTCCAAAACCAATATATAATAATCCAAAATATAAGCAAGTTCCACAGCATCCAACTAATTTAATCATAAGCATGCAAAGCTCCGGAAACTGTTTGTTCACATGGATTCACCTGAAATGTTCCAATATCAATAAACAGAAATGTGAAAGAAATATCTTTAGAAAGTTAAGTGATACTTATGAACTAAGAAATGGCCCTTGTTTCTAAGGCCAAAGAGATTGTGGTTTCAGGCTGTAGGATCATGATACTAATGATTTTCAGATTTTAAGACAAATTATTCTAATTGTTGGTATCACTGTAGCATTAGGGAATGGTTATGTATTGGCAGCTAGACTGCAGTCAGGACTTGTGCTGAAAGCTAGCTCAGGTTCTCAGTATTTAATTTCCAGTTTGTTCTGTAACCGCAGTATCTCTCTTTCCTCCCAGTTACACTTCTTTAGTTACAGGAAGAAGGACAAAATAAATTTAGACCTAAATGAGTGGAGATTCACATTGTGCTGTGGTAACTGTAACATACCTGCTTGCTCCCAAGAAATACTTGTGGTGAGCTGCTGTCATCTACTTCTGTATCTTTCCTCTTAGCTCATGTATATTCATCTCTTGTAGAAAGTTGATCTGATCTTATGATGTGTTGTTGAGATTCTTATTTCAGAGAGAACATAGTTTACGTTAGAGTTGTTGAAGCAGTTAGACTTACAAAGTGGTGTTAGAGTTCTCTGGAAGGATGACTCAGCTTTGTTCTCAACCTGGTCAGCGTCTCTCTTTCACACTGTCATTTCCTTTTGTATATGAAAAACGTCCCATCTTTTTTACAGATGGTATCTGGGGTTTAACAGGCTGGCGTGGACCCAAAATGGCAACCTGAGTAATGAGTGGAAAAGGTTATTGTGCTTAAACTTGTGCTTAAATTGGGCATTTTCCAAACTTGAAAAATTACTAGAACATGTAAGGTTATTTTAGATTACACTCAATTTTTGTGTACAGATGGGATTAATAGCTGAATGATGTCTCTGAAGTTGAATGCAAGTGTATTTCTGTAGTTCATTCTGTGCTGTAGAGACATAAATGGTCACTACTAACTGTATTTATCTTTGTTACCTAATACTTCATTAGATTCTGCTGTTGTATATCTCACGTGCAATTTCTTATGAAATGGGGTGCAAGGTATCTTTGGTGTCTAAAATGGGCAAGGTAGCCCGTTGCTTTCTGGGGCCTTCTTATCCTTCTTATGAAGTCATTTGTGGAGAGTTCTCTGGAAGAATGACTTGGCTTCATTCAGATCCTGGTCAGCATCTCTCTTCCCTGCTATGACATTTGCCTGAGTGTATGAAAAATATCCCTTTTTATTGGGTTGCAAAATGTGAGTCTAAATTTAGTACCAATTTGAACTTTCTATCCGTAGGCCTTTTTGGCTCATTTTTCTTCCTGGAGAGCTAAAGCCTTGGACAGGTATACCAGTTTTACAGTCTTTTGCAGTAGCTCTTGCTGCACTGATGATACATCAATGCCATTGTAATTAAACATGGGTCATAGTTCTCTAGGCAATGGAACCATTTTCCTCTGACATCTGTGCATCTTTCTCACTCTGTACACTTAAAGTGACCTGCTGCCATCCTGTGAGGGAAGAGCTGCCTGCTTTTAAGATAGCATCTTTCTGGCACTTTGTGTCTTCCATTGATTGGTCTTCTGGTCCACAAAAGACACACCAGTGCTTTCAGTTGTAAGACCATATTAACGTATGTATATTTTCCTTCTCACTGTGATTTTAAGGAAGATCTGTCTACAAATGATGCATAGCCCAGAAAATTTTTCTTGGCATTGACTATGTGTCTGCATCGAGAACTTTCACATGGGGTTGGTGGGTGAGTAGGAATTAAGTAGGACTCACAGTTCTGCTCTTTTGTATAGTCCCTACTGAATGTAGATGAGGTATTTATTGGGACCACTGAGCAGACCACAGGTGCTGTTCAACCTTACTCTGTGCACTCATAGTATGAAATAACTTATATACTGGACTGTCCCACTGCATGTGGGACATGTAAATTTGAGGAAGGCTTCGTTCTTTTACTGATTCATCACATTAAGGAAAGGCTTGGCTTTAGTTATCATTTTTACTTGTATTTGTTATCCTTCAGAGACAAAGAATTTTCACATTATGGTTTTCATTACTTAGTGTAAGCAAATTCAGTAAATTTGGCCTTGAAAGTAGACATTGCCTTCTTTTGACGCTGAGAGTCTTTGTCTTTACTATATAAAAGATTCAGTCAAAATACATTTCTACGGTTTTTTGAGTTCTAAGGTCACTTAAAACAAATAAAATTATTGGAATGAGAAAATTCCATTCTTTTAATTTGTTTTGTAATCTCAGAAACATTCACATGAAAAGGCATGATTTTTGTCCTTCTTAAAATTGGTGTTCGCTGAGAAAAAACTACAACTCCAAACTCCAGTCAAATAGTGACACTTGAAGAAAGTGCTGTGGGGCGATAGGGCAGAGCAGACTGTGGTTCTTGTAAAGCTCTTGTTCATTTTTTTTCCCTATTTTACTTATCTCTTTTGTATAAACTGTCATCTTTATTTATACTAAGAAATGAGTGATATTTTTATCACTAATAAAAAGTGTGTTATTATGACATTGTTGAAATAAAATTCTTAGTGCAGAACGGTACATTATTTTCTGCGCTGGGATGGCATAGCGTGTACGAGGGGCACGCTGCAAAGAGTGTTCAGCTTTACAGTGTACACAGCGATGCTCTCAGTTGCTTAAATTTTTGGGGCATAGTGTAGTAAATGTCAAGAGCCTTTGAAACATTTGAAGCAGATGTTCTACTGCCAAACCGAAGCATTTGAACTCAAAATGAAACAGTTCCCTTAAACCTTGACATTAAGTCTTAACAGTTTCACTTCCCAATTGGATGTGGTATGAAGAAGATAAATAATAGAACTGTAGAAGGATAAAATATTTATTCTCCCAAGAGGTGGGGAAGAAAAACATGTTTAGCATTTGCTTTGCAATTTTATTTGTTCTGGCTCATTTCCCTCTAACACTCACATATATACAGTTCCAGGCACATGTTAAAAGCAGTTACTGGGGCTTGGCTGAGGCCCGGTGTCCTTCCTCTCCCCTTCCATTTCATTCTGAGTTTCTCTCACAACTTCCCCTAAGCTCCCTCTTTGTCCCCATGTTCTTTACAGGAAGCATTCATCAAAATGTTCTCACTTGTCCAAAATCTGTCTACTCCATCAAACCGATCAGTCCAGTCAGTGTCAGCCTCCTCAAACAGGAGTGCCATATTTAAACACCTCAATAAAACCGGCTTGAATTTCCCAGGCTCTCAGTACCTGCTGCTCCCTCTGACATCGGGATCGATGTGGGTGCTAAGAGGTCACGGCAATGAAAATACTTTAATTAGGTGTCCACCTTCCCTTTGGAAATGTCAGACTCTGTTTCCTATTTCTCTTGTGAACATACTCTCATAATGAGAGTTTGTCTGACAGTTTTTGTTCCACTGGTTGAGTCTGAGTATCTCATCCTAAATACGTTGTGTTGTGCGCTTTGATAGCATCATGCTGTAAACACTCAGAACCAAATAACAAGCTTTTTAGGTCCTGTTGCTCAGCCTACTTTTACGAAACCGATGGCAGTAGTTTGGGGTCCTTCTCCACACATTGTGCTCCTGCTGTACTCTCTGCTTTCAGATCAGAGCTGCTTTGCTCCCACACCTTCCCCAAGGTGAGTTGGTGCTATCCACAGCCGCTTCCTGCTTGTGGAGCGCTGGGGGAAGACAGAGAAGTGGGATGCAATCCCTTTCCTCTTAGCTGACAGCAGTCCTCCGTCCTGTGGTCCCTTTGACCGAGAAGCATGCAGGTTTGGGAGAGAGGAAGGGAAATTCAGTGGAGAGTGCTTTTTTCTTTTCTTTTGGTACTAAGATAGCATGGACAATGGGGAAATAATTATCCTGGTAGCAGTGAAGCACTAACCCTTAAGAAAAATAGAATTTTGGTCAATAAGCATGTTCTCATACACACACACATACACAGTGTTAAGTCTATACTGACAGATAAATAATCTGTGCTTTCTGTCATTCCAGTTAGACACCAGAAAATACTCCTTGTCTTTCTTGAGGAAAAAGTTGATAAAAGGTAGATGTTCACCATCCTATTTGTGTAAATTCACAGTTAGCAGCGTGATCACTCTTACCAGCTTTATAAAAATACGAGTGCTCGAAAGCTGCACGTCCTCTTTCAGGGAGAATTCAGCATGAATGTACGTCGTTGGTGTATAGTACAGCATGTCTAGTATTTGTTGGTTATGGGTGGGGTGTTCTTGTTCTGTAATAAGGTCTGTGTAGCAGAATTGGCAAGAAAGCTACCGTGTACTTGACTAGATCTTGGAGCCGGAATGTAAAAGCTCGCTTTCAGAGGTAACCTTATAAAGCAATGCTTTTAGGTGAGGGAGCAACACTTAACACGGCCTTTGTAACATCTTGTACTGTGACTCTGTATTGCTGCTTGAATTAAGATTTCATCTGCACTGCTCCATCTTGCTGCTTCATTTGGCTTCCTGCTGCAACCTTGCTGCAGGGAAGCAAATGTTTTCTGTACAGGCTGCAAAGCAGCTAATGTTTTCTTCAGATCACCCTCTGTTTAATCCCTTATAGAATAAAAACTTCCCATGAGCTTTATATTTTCATCCTTCTAAAGGCTTAGTTTGTCTGATATTTTACAGTAGTTGTCCAGAAAGATCTTTCATGGGGTGCTAGTTAAAGATCTGTTCAGCACACACCTTTATAAGGGTGGAGTAGTGCTGTGGCATTCCAATCAAACTGCCTGGTCTCTGTATTTTCAGTGGCCCTGGAAACAAAAATATGGCAGTAATTGTAGAACTTTTTTTTCTGGGAATGTAGACTGTAAAGAAATTCGATTTGTCTTATGGATGAGCAACTTTATTCCTATGACCATCACAGTTTAAAGACAAAAGTTAAAATGGGGGATAAATATACACGCACACAAACCAGACTAAGTTTCTCTGTAGCTTTTATGTATATGTATATGTATACGTATTCTTATATATATACATAAAAACTTATACAGTTTTAGGATTTAGGTATTATCAACCTGGACAAGTTTAATTCAGAGGCAGTTACTGTTAGGGATTGTTAGAGCTATGCTAGATCTACATATTTATATATACACCACATGTGTAGGTGTACATAAATATGTATATGCTTTGGCAATAACAAATACTTGTATCAATAGTATCACCATCATTATAAACCCTTTTTTTATCCCTTTTTTTACTCAACATTAAAAGGTTATACTGAGCGAATAAATCACGTAATACTTACTGTGTAAATGAGGAACTCCATTTCTGAGACAGAAATGGAGTAACTTGTCCAAAACCAGTCACCAGGCTAGCACAAATCCTGTTAGAAGTACCCCAAAAGTCACCAGACTATTTTGTGGTCTTTTCCATTAGACAGCATCTCATTTGCTAAGGTCAACTGCAGGATATTTAGAGAATAAGTCTATATTCTTTATGCTATTACAGGGAGTGCTTAGGCTAAGGTGCGTTGGGTTTGTGTCTGGTGGGGTTTTGGTAGTGGGGAAGAGGCTCCTGGTGGCCCCTGTGAGAAGCTTCACGAAAGCTCTGCTGGCTCCAAGCTGGCACTGCCTCTGGCCAAGGCTGAGCCAGTCAGCACCTCTGGGATAAGAGGGGAAACCTGCTGAGCCAAGGGCCTTTGTTTTGGGAGCTCCGTTTTGTTTTGGAGGCAGGTAGGACAGAGACAACCCATGTGGACACCCAGGTTAGTGAGGAAGGATGCAGGGGGGGATGCTTGGAGCAGCCATTTCCTTTTGGCCCATGGTGAGATGGCAGGCTGAGTGCTTGCAGTTCTCAGACATCACTGGTGGAGGAAAGTTTGCAGCCCGTGGAGAAGCTCCCACTGGTGCAGGGAATTAATGCTGACAAAGGCCGTGACTCTGAGGGAGACCTGCACTGGGGCAGTTCGTTGCTGGGAGAACGACAGCCCACGAGAGACCTCCCCCACTAGCTGGAGAAAGTCATGGATGACTGTCTCCTGTCGCAGGGACGCCACAGGAAGAGGGAGTGGGGAGGAGTGTGAAGAATTTTTTGCTGAGGAAGAAGGAATGGCAGAAACAATATGGAGCAGACAGGGACTGACTGGAACCCGTATCCTCTGCCCTTCTCCCTGCACTGCCTGGGTGGAAGGAGGTGGCAGAGCTGGGCTGGAGAAGAGGGGAGAGATGGGGGAAGGTGTATTTAAGATCCGGTTGTTTTGCTCGTTCTATTCTGATTCGATTAGTGATTTTGTTGTTTAAACTAAATTGATTTTGTTTCCCCAAGTTGAGCCTGCCTTTTGCCCGTGACAGTAATTGGCCCTCCCTGTCCTTTGTGTCAACCCTTTTGTAGCATTTTCTCCTTCCCAGAGTGAGCAAGCGGCTGTGTGATGCTTGGTTGCCAGCTGAGTTTAAACCACAACATAAGGGTATGTTCTAGTGAGAACACTTTCAGATGCAATTATGTTTTCACCGTGAGGACAGGCAGTGAAACAGGTAATCTGGAGAGGCTCTGGAGCCTCCATCCTTGGGGACTTTCAAAAACTGATTCAATAAAACCAAGTTACCCATTCTGATTTCATAGGTGACCCTGCAGGAGGATGGACTGGAGACTTCCTAAGTCCCTTCCAAGATGACTTATCCAATGATCCTATGATCAGAGTTGCAAATAAACAAAATGGCCCCCACTTCTCAGATCTGTTGTTGGGTGGAACAGCAGGTTGAGGGGATAATCACTGCATAGCAAACCCTGTGGTTATTCTGGTCATGTTGTTCTCTAGAGAAGGCAACACCAGCAGCAGTGAAGGTAGGTAGTAACAGTTTACAAATTGGTGCTGAGTGGCAAAGGCAGCAAAACGATGTGCACCATCAAAGGACTTGTTAGGAGGGAGGAGCAGACGGGAATATTGGACAAACAGGGAAAAGCAGACAGGAAGACAAAAGAGTCTTGCCAACCTTCTGTAGTATAAAGAGGGTCACCATACACGTATAAAAAAAGGCGTTTGGAGATTCTCTTTAATCACCAGTGCTGTCTGATACGGCTCTGCTGAAAACATATAGCTGTGGCTTGAGGAAAAACTGCCCAAAACTCTTTGAGATTGTTTTTAAAGGGAAGTTTTGGCTTTTGCTGTTTCCATGACAATGCTTCAGTAATATGTTTTTTGAATGGAGACTTTATAGGGAACAAATGGGAAATAAGAATGTGACTCCAGCCCTTTGGAAAAAAGGTGCAATAAAGATCAGGAGGTACTTGAAGTGTGAGCCAGACCCCTGCTCCAGCAGTTGTGATTTCGTTGTGCATCTTGGCTCGGTGTACAGTGGTGCAAAAGCCATTAGCGTGGCAGAGGCAGATGCTGCAGATCTGCTGCGCCTCGGCTCTGCGATGAGAAGAGGCTACATGATCTAACGCTGCGGTTGGTATGTGACAGAGCTCTATTTTCTGATAGCTCTGGCCTGCGGGTAGGCAAGCAGGGCGCAGCACAGAATCGCAAGCAGTGCTGTCACCATACTGTGCAGGTTGTTTGGAGGCTGCACACTTGCCCAGGATGCAGCCTGTTGGAAGGGGGCGCTTCCTCAGGCGCTTCCACACGCTTTTCCACAGAGTTATGCTGCTTATGTGCCAGGGCTGGTCATTTCAGGGTTTTATCGCTAGCAGTTTATCACTCAATGTGTGCAGTTGTACAAAAGTGAATCTTTTCATGTGGTGAGATTCTTGCAATTCCAAAATTTCTTCTGTCTCAGCACAGCGAAGGCCCACGTCCTCTCCTGCTTCCATGCCCCTAGCCCCCACACAAAAACCTGTTACCCACAAGCTAAAACTACTGAAATAATATTCCACTTTGGTTCTACTTTCTCCATTAAATAGCATAATTTACCATAAAATATAAAGGAAATAAAAATGGAAGTTTGTTCCCAAGTGAGAACGTTTAACTCTGAAAAAGCCAAAATAACATGGTTTAAAATGACCGCGACTTTTGATTTCAATTTTTATTTTAACCTTCTTGTCATCTTTGACATTATGTGTTATAGTGAGTTTTGCTGTTAACCGACACCCTTTTTCTGTAGGAAAAAAATTCAGTCCTAGATATTCTTGACAATTCTGCTTTTGAATATGTGTATCAGATGACAGCTGCTGTACCTCTAAGCATACGCACAGAAACAGGGAATAAGCTAGGATTAGCAGGAAAAGCCTTCCCAAGTGGGTCAGCGTAGCTCCTGATAACAAAATTTAGAAAAAGCAAAGTTTGTAAAGCTGAATTGGAAGCTCATCTTTATTTCGTATGTTCAAATGACTTTTGGGTTTTGGTTTAAGTACCATTTAACAAGAGTAACTGGCTTTTCGAGTTTCGCTTACTGTATTTCAAACAGAAGTAGTATAGAACTCTGCTGGTTTCTGGAGAGATACTGTAAACATTTGTGGAAAAGAAAGAGCTTGAAAGAATAAGTCCATTTTTTAAAAAACCTGACAACCTGTAGATGTTGTCCAAGTTGATTCACAAGGGCTCAACAGGACGCACCCACTCTGGGGTGAGAGGAAGTTCAGCTCCCAAGCAGCTGAAGTCGTAGGCTGCCCTGGACGAGCATGGCCAGTGTATGTGGCTTTAACGTTGAGGACTACTGTCTTCTAGGGACTGAGGTGAGAATACCACAGGCTTTCCCCTGGAGACATCAGATCGGACATCAGCTTTTCAATCACTCAGGGGTTACTGCATAAAGCTGCAGCCGAAGACATGATTGTCTTAAAGCAGTTCTCTTTCTCTCTGCGTAGCTAGTTTGATTTTTTTTCCCCCCAGGATGCTTTCTTATTTCCAGCAGACCTTCTTTTCTTGTTCCTCACAGTCTGCCCCTTTTCTTACTCACGTTTTGCCATTTTCTTTTTCCCCTTTTGGACTGTGTCATGTTCTAAAATATTCTTAAGATGCATTAATTTTCTCTTCGCTGTCATTTTCCACAATTTTATTAGATTTTGTACAAAAGTGCAAGGCCTTCAGCTGCTGACCTGGCAGAAAATGCAAAGATGTGGTTGAGCCAAACATCATTAAAGTCCTTCTGTCTAAAATTAAAGAGTCCCATGCAAGTTTTGTACTCTCATAAATAAAATAGAACCTGTCAGTTTGGAAAAAAATGCATGTAGGCTTCATCCGGACTATGCAGCCTGGTGCAATTTATTAAAGATACTGTATTGCAAGATGAAATAAAATGTGAACAGAAACTTTGAATTTATCTGATAGACTTGCATGACCTAGGTGCTTTAAGAACAGCTAAATTTTTAATCAGTCAAGCCAACAATGTTGTCTAGTAACATCTGCATAGTTACAGCAGACAACAGAAGGAATTTCAAAAGCAGAGAAATGTTAGAAGCTTGGGTATGAAAACATTAAATTTGAACTGGAATATTTATCAAAGAGTATTGAAACTAAACCATTTAAACAGGAAGCAAAAGAGCCAGAGATAAACGTTTATCAGACTCTTCAGAGTAATGTTTTGTGGGAGGACATTGTATCACTGTACTGTAAAATCCTAAGGGCTGCAGAGGGGTCATCCAGGTCCTTGGAACCGGTTCCATGTAATAGCGTAGCGTGATTCTGTACACTGGAAATGTTGGTAAGCCCGTTCTCTCAAGTGACAATACAGAACACTAAAGCTTACAGTTTTGGTAGCGCGTGGGAATGACTACTGCAGTGGATTTTCATCTAAGGGAGTACGCCTCTCTTAAAAGACATCTCATGATGTATGTGTATTCGCAGTATCCAGGTACACCTAGAAATATAACTCATAAACAAATGATTTCATCTGAAGTTGAGATGTTGTTGTCACAGTCCTCACTGAATCAGTGTAGACAGGCAATCAAGTCTGACCTTTTAATCTCAGAGCCAGCTTTATGTTCTACTAGGAGAGAAGTATACAGTGGTGAAATCATTCCTGATAGTCTCTTCAGCTTCATGGGAGGAGTATGCATATAGGGTTACAGTCATAAATAGTGTTTTATACAGGAAGGAATTCATAAAACGATGTAGATTTTTTTTGTAATTCATCAAATGTGTGTATCAAAGCTGATTCATTATTTAAGGTGTCAGGTAAACTTTTATTAAGATTGTGAGCGTATGAGTATCATCATTTTATCTGGGGTCCTAATTATATTCCCCAAAAGTATTTGAGTCTTCACAAAAGTTTTGACAGCTGTACAAAACTCACTGTTGTGGAAGTATTTGTCACCACGATTTGATGATCATCTACAGATCTAAAAATAACCCAGGACGTGAAATGGCTTGGGTTCTGCGGCAGTGCTGGGTCTCATTTATGAGCTGAGTTATGTGCTGATGGTGTGACTTACTGGACATCTGACCCAGTGAACCAACCGATTTGTTTTTCAGAGCAAATAATGAGAAAAGAACGTGTAAAGGGTGTTTTGAACTCAAATTTGTATGTCTAGGCTTTTGTTTATTTAAGAACTGTAATACTTTACCCTGGCAGAGTTCATTTGATCTGAGTTACTACTGGATTTTCTCCAGTGGTACAAGAACTAGCCTGAAAGAAGGCCTGCCTTCCTCCTGAACCACAGTCATCAGACTATGTGGTAACCGCCATGTTACTGGGAGCCATGGAAGCAGTGTGTGTGTGAAGCCAATGGAATTCTGCATGGGAAAGATCCGTGCACATAGAAAAATTTTGCTAGCAAATTTTCCTAGTCTGAGACTTTCTGTAATCATTGCAGACTACAGCTGCATAGAACTGTTTTGTTTTTATTTGTATGTCAGGCAACTCACTCTTCTTCCATATCTTCCATATATATCCAAGGGAAAAAAACCCAAACAAACATTCAGAACAGTTTCCCCCACCCCGAGGTTTGTTCACATGTAAATCTGAGCGGCCCCGAAGCTAGCTGGTACTTTCTTTGTGTGTAAAGAGGTTCAGAAAATCTCGCTCTGAACCACTCCCTGCTGAAGTCAGTCTTTCTTACTTTGGACTGCAGCTCAAAATGATAAGCCTTTTGAATTCTGAAGGGTAGTTATTATATGAGAACAAAGTGTAATGGAATACAATCAAATGAAACAGATTGTAGATCTTAATTTACTAAGATTAAAACTGTCCCAATATGAAACACACACAAATGTGTTGTAAATTCAGGATAATTTGAATCATGAAATTAATCCAAGCCAGGAACAGTTGACTCAAATGTTTCTTGTAATTAATGCAAGCAAGACACTGTTAATTTAAAAAAAAAAAAAAAAATTACTGCACCCCCCCTAACCCTCCTTCGTATGATGAAAATGTGGCAACATTTTCCTTTGACTATTGTTCTGTGTATCTTTTGTGGTGTTTTCTTCCAGTTGACAAACAGGGCATTTGGGTTGACAGATTTTTAATAACCTTTCCATCACACATAGAACTCGTATCACATGGAGGCATGGAAAAAGATGATCTTTGCGAGTGCTTCACACGCTAAGCTTGGCTGTACTTGAAAGCATTGCCGGCATGGTTATATTGGTGAGATGTGTGGGAAAACTCACAATTCAACTGACATAGCCACGTTGGCAGAAGCTCTACTGTAAACAGTTGTGCTGGAAGTGGGGTTACTTTCCTGGCATGCAACTGTTTCAGGAACTCAGGGAGGGTATACCAGCAAAATAACTTTTCTGATAGCTAGGCTGTTCTCCCACCCGGAAGATTGCCTGCATAGGTCTGCTAGAGCTCTGCTGTCTGGAAGGTCTTTGATTTCTTAAGCTGTTGGTGGAAGTGTTTGGAAAAACAAACCAAGAGGGCGATCAGGTGTGCGTTCAGTGGCATTGCTGGTTTATAGTGTGGCAGGGCCAGAGGCTCCTCCTGTGCATGGAAAACAGACAGTACCTTCAGAGATTCACAGGCTAAACGAGCAAGGTGTTACATTAAGTTGAAGGAGACCTTTAGTCATTCTAGGATATGATTAATTTCTTTAAATAATGAGTTGAAACCTTGTTTTAACTGAGATGCATATTCTTGTATAAAATCTGAAAATATTAGCAGAAACACGTTGTAAAAGTTTTGGAGTGTGTTTTCCCCTAGATTTTTCTCGTCATCTTGACCACCAAGTGTTTATATCTCCATTTATCTTAATAACAAGAAATAATTGTAGGCTTTCTTGCCAGTTTGGATTAGCACATAAACTGTTGGTTGTGCTTGTTAAAAAAAAAACCTGTACAAAGTTTATCCTGAAACAGATGAGAGAAGCTGTGTTAGAATTCTTCTGCTTAGCTGATGATCAGCCATTTGTTTAAACATCTTTTGTTTAGCATAGCTTTAAAGGGTGGTTGAGATAACAAATGAAATAACAAAACCTTTTATTTATTAAAAGAAGTGTTAACATCTTACATGCACATGTATATGAACATAAATAAGATAAAACCCGAAAGGGGCCAGAACATTTATCCTTAAATCAACCAGGTTAGGTCGGTTGTTACCATCCAACAGCTCCAGATTAGCATCAAATGAATTAAAAAAGGGCTTTTTTTCCCCCCTGTACTGGAAGTACAGTATCTTCAGAGCTAGGCTGACTGTAGCAAATCTGTGGGGGAAGGCCTTACCTTTCTGAAGTCTCCTCTGTAGACAGAAAGGACACTTTAATGCCAGGCTTAGCTTCCTTCATAAATAGTTACTTTAAAAAAGGAGAAAGATTCTGTTTCACATTGCACAATAATATTACACATTATGGAAAGCAAACGAGTGTGAGTGTTTTCTTTTGTGTATTGAAAAGGAAGATACAGGCAAGGTAAGTATTTTTTAGATGACAGCATCAAATTCATTCTGATTAGAAAGACTGTTTTTCCATGAACAATGCAAATACAGAAGAACTTAGTTATGTAAATTATTTTACACCTTAACCTATTCCTCCAGCATTGTTAACGTATGAGACTTCAATATTTAAAGGCAATACTTATGTTCTGTGGAGCAAAAACATACCCTTTTTTTTTTTTTAACTTTTTCCTCTGTTGGATATCTAGCCTTTTATTTTAACATTTGGAATCCAGAGCATTATATTGAGAAATATAAATTGGAAAACAAATCTAAAAGGCAAAATATCTTTCAGGTCATAATATTCTTTTATTTATTTAGACATTTCCTTTTCCTGTTTTGTTTTTGTAAGCTTTTTAAAGAGCTTTATGTCTGATTATTCAAATAGTAAGAATATGCAGGACTGTGGCATCTGTGGATGCCTGTCTTCTGTTTAAAAATGTTAAAATGTTTAAAAATGTTAAAAAGATG
Source organism: Buceros rhinoceros silvestris (assembly GCF_000710305.1). Taxonomy (NCBI): domain Eukaryota; kingdom Metazoa; phylum Chordata; class Aves; order Bucerotiformes; family Bucerotidae; genus Buceros; species Buceros rhinoceros. The sequence goes on along the minus strand of NW_010392299.1, from coordinate 98,259 downwards.
TCCAGAGGTTCTGGCTGCAAAAGAAAGGAATGACAGACTAACCAAAGACTCTGGGTGTTCTGCTCTTAGTTACCTCATAGAAGGTATAGTCTTGAATGAGATTTTGAGGGTTACGGTGCTACTCTGTTTATAGTGTAGTGTCAGAACTGACCAAAAGCTATTTAAACTTGTATTTCAGCAGTGGGTGCTATTTCAGCCATTAATAAGTTTCATCTGCAAAATAAAGCTTTGAATAGCAGCAGCTCTTAGTTCTGAATCCGTAAGACGGAGTGACGTTGGCAAAATCAAAGAAACTTGAATCCTTACGTATTGTACTTCGTTTAGCGTAGAACGAGGATCACATCCAACATATTTAACAGAAGGACGGTTAGCTGGAAAAGGTGTTGTTTTGAAGAACATGCTAACATTGATAAACTAAAGTTCTGTTTTTTAGAAGCCTGTTCCTTTGTGTGTCTGAGATGAAACCAGACATGCTTGAAGGAGGGCGTTGTTTTGGTCTTCCTGCACAGCTAGCAAAAAAAGTGCCCCTTCCATCTTATTAAATAAAAGCTAACAGTTTTGTTCAAGTTCCTCTGGAAAAAGTGAAGTTCTAAAACCACCTATATTGCAGAATTTCTCATTAATAACTGATGAATTTATTCTCTTTATTGTCACCTTCATAATATCCCTTTGCATGCACCTATATTTTATATGGCAAGTATTGTAATTAAAAAAAATATGAGATTGAGGAGATCCCAATTTGCACAAGCTAGGTTTTATTTCATTAAATGGTGTCTTTTTATTGTTCGTTGACTGTAGTAAAATCAAATCAGTTTCCAAAGGCTAAAGAGAATCTGGTGCAGAATTCCAGTCATGTAGTCTCTATAAAATGAGAAGAACAAAGGGACTTGGTAATGTTGCTGAAGGTTCTTTCCAGATATCTTTTTCTCTTTCCATTTGAAAATAATTTAGAGTAAGTTTGGGGAATCATAATATTGCAGCCTTTAATCATAAGCATGCCATCCGATGCAGACAAGGGTGAATGACATTAAAAAAAAAAAATCCACTTCTTTGTTATGAATCCATTATCATTCCATGGGGAAAAAAATTGATTCGTTCAACCTTGAATGATATCATAGCGTATGTGGTAAACAGCTAGATTGGATGATGTGTTACTTTGTGGCATCACTCAGGGCTGTATCATGGTATGTAAACACTTGAAAGAAAAGACCAAGAAGTTTCACAAAAGACAAGATTAAAACACAGCTATTGTTCTCTGGCTTAAGATCATACAAGGAAGGAAATTTGTAGTTAAGGATCCAGACCTCAAGTATCTGGGCACAATGCGGTGCCAGCCTTAATTTTACATAACCGTACCCTCTTATTGGTGGTTTGATCCTGAAGGCTGAGTTACATTGCTCTTAGCAGCTGAAACCAGAAAAATAATTTTATTTTAATGCTTGCCTTTATTTGGTGAATAGACTTTTTGGAACAGTTGCAATTGTTTTCTTTATGTTTTCCTGCCAGTTGAAATAAAACAAATCCCTAATAAATAGTGTTTTTTCCAAAAGTTATCCTTAAAACACTGCTATGCAGCTTTAACAGAGTTAAAATGGAAGTGGGAAATTGTGAAGAGAAGCCAGTGTCATGCTTGGATTTCAGGAATGTTAAATTCATGGTGAGTTATAATGGCTGTAATCCTGAAGAAGCTTGATTTAAAAAAAAAAACCAAAAAAAAACCCCAATCCAAATCCCAAGACACATAACTGGTAAAGGAAGTAGTTAATAATACCGTTAACACAGAATAACTGAAGCATTACAGAGTTTTTAAAGTATCCACAATTAATTGAATTTCTGTCCTACTTTTCTTCAAAAGTTCCGGTTCCCCCCCTGGTTCTTAGAAATTTTAATGGGGGTAGCACAAACTGTGCTTTATAGATGCCAGACTGTGGATGCAGAGGAGAGCTGGCAATGACATCAGATCTTATCTTGACGTTTTAGCCTAAGGACATTGCTTCAAGGATTTCAAAGGGGAGGATCAGCAACTCTTTAGCAATCTCCAGTCAAGTCGGAGAAAGGCCTTTAACACCTTAAAAGCCAGAGATGACCTGCCAAACTGTCAAAGAGTAAGATCTAGCGTCTGATAAGGCCAGGCTGACTTGAGAGAAGGTTCCAATGCCAAGAAACCTCAACATTGTCCAAGGCACTTGCACTCTTTCTGTCTGTGTGCGATTTGGAGGGATGCAGGGGACAAGAGCTGGGAGCTGAAGAGACAAGAATCTAAAATAATGTTGCTTTTTCACAACAGATGGAGCTCTAGTCAGTTTTGAATGGTAGTTTAATTTTTCTCTTGAGTAGAAATTACTAAAGGTATGGGAAATTCACATTGCAGATAAACTAGTCTCTTGGGTATTGCAGTGAAATGGAAAGGTCCCTGACCCACAGTCTGAAAAATTACAGCCCGTGAGACAAGAGAGCTGAAGTGTTTGGGGATAAATCTTTTGCTCTTCGGTATAACAGCATATCGCTAAAAAAGATTTACACATGAAAAAGTTAGGAGACCGAGAGAGAAAGAAAACTGCTTTGTGAATATGAATGATAGTGCTGCGCTGAACAGCAGGGATAAGAGCTATGTGGTACCCTGGTAGACCCACGGTACAGCTCAGCTATCAAGATGTTGCTTCAGAGAACTGCTGAATGTCGGAGTTTCATGGCTGGGGATTTGGCACTCCCTTCTCTGTTTTAGTTTTCCTGTAATCTCTTCAGTGAAGCATTGATTGGGTTTGTCTCAGAAAAGGGAAACCATCCTCTTTCACATCTCAGCACCCACGCTTGGATTCTTCAAATATTCCCTGACGTACATATGTGACCTTTTGATTTCTCCTCTCCATTCCTAGATTAGGACTAGGGATTTCCCTCTGATTTTGTGATGCGATCATCTCCATTCATTTTAGAGTATTCTCTTTTCTGTTGTTGTGGCAGACCTGGTTATGGTGCTGTCTTTTTTTCAGCTGCTCCACGTGTTGGAGCGTTTTGGAGGGTTGGTTTGGTTTGTGGTTTTATTGGCATAGTTGCTGTAAATTGTTTTTACTGTGGGGCACCTACTTGTAAATCCATATGCAAATCAGGCCAGAGCACTGTCTACAGCAGCACTGGGTTAAGCACAGAAAGCTCTATGGATACTTCATTATGATACATCACTTTATGAATTTTTCTGCAGTGATTGTAGGAAAACATCCACAGGCGACAATACAAAAATGTTTTTAACTCAACTAACTAATGTACTTTCATGGCTTTTGTTCCAGTCAGTAGCAAGGCATGCATCCAACTCTAGATGATGATGTTTTCCATCTGTTGGCATGAATGCAACTCTCATTTTAGGGAGAGCAGAAAATTCTGGGTATGAAATGCAGTGCAAAAGCATTTTAAGAGTAGCTTGTTGCCCTCAGAAGACAGCAATATATTTTGCCAGGTCTCTTGTGTTAGATGTGTAGGCAGCTGATGCAAGTTGGATAGCTGCAGAAACCTCATGCATTTTTTGCACACCTGGCATGGCTTTTTTCCCAGCAAGGAGGACACCTTCTTAGACCTTCGTAAAGAGCTTGCTGTGCCTCTGCATAACTAGGATTTACAGGTGACGGGGATACCTTACCAATACCTAAGCTTGCTGTGATCCTTTACTGCTGCTTTAATGTATTCTAGTTTTTAGCCAATTCTTTGCTGGTGCCTAGAGTGTGGAATTATGTATTTCGGAGGGCTGAAAAATGTTGATTTCCCTGAAATAACAGCTGGGCTTTTTTTGAGAGAAAGTCTGAGGATTCAGTTGAAGCCACAGATTTGGTCTGCCTTCACCCAGAAAGGATAATATTTGCCTTTTGGGCAAGCTAAGGTCATCCAGATAAAAGGTCCATGAATGGGGATGTGGGGGAAGAGTGTGTGACATAGAGATAATCTGGAGATTTTTAAATGTAGACAGCAGTTTATTTTATTTCTGCCTCAGATGTGGAGTCACTAGATGCACCGTTGTTTAATGGACTTAGACCATTCTCAGCTACCCTGCCTCAAAGAGATGCAAAACATGAGAACACCTGGCAGCAGAAAATGTCTTCCTGTTCTTAGTAGTATATAATTACTGTTGGTATGATTTGGCCAACTGAGGCAAAATGGCATGGCCAACAAAGTTTTTGGACAATCAAGTCCCTAGAAGTCTGCATGCTTTGGAAACGTGCACAGTTTGTGGCGTATCTGAGGGGGAGCAGTAATGGATTTCGTTAGGAGTAGATGGATGCCTGAAATCTGGCTACAGGCTGTCTGTAACTATGTCGGCGCTAAAAAATAAGCCGTGTCAGAGCTTGTGTTTTATTTCAGTCTAAATGCCAGCTGGGCCAAGAAAGCAAACTGATCTCCTGAGCACTTACCAAAACCTTTTATCCAAGTTTGCATGTGGAGCCACCTTTAGCTCTGTAATGGTGATAGCCTTTTTCCTGTGGTCCTGTTTGGTACTTGCCACCCCTGCGCTGTTCTAGACAACAAAGACACTGGGATTCAAATTCTTCCCCAAAAGGACACTCTTTATTCTTCCACTCCATGATTCATACCTTATATTGCATTTTTAGATCTTATTTCTTTTCCATAGACTCTATATTAATCTGTTTTAGCCAGTAGGATACAAAGCAACAGGAAAAGCATGTAGAGATTGTTTCCGTATGGCGAGTCAGGCACAATGTTTTTGCTTGAGAAACTTAAAGACATTCTGTGTTAGCATGGAGATACTAGTCAGAATAGTTACATGTTTTTGTTTTGATGACTAAACGTGGAACGTTCTGATGATCTGCCTGTAGATGATACTCAGGCTACTGAGGTGGTCTATGCAGTGACTATCTGATTTTCCTTTAAGCTAAGTCCATCAGCATTCAGTGGGTTAAAATGTTCCTTACGTGCTAATAGGTAGAATAACAACCCTTCAAGTCATTGCTGCCACTAATTCTGCAGCTGTTGGTTCTAGCAGGAGAAAACTCTTGGATACGTGAAAACACAACAGTGGTTTTCCGAACAACAAATCATATTATAGTTCCTCAGGACACAAAACAGTTCATCAGATTAGGTTGTCCTAGTTTGAGAGTTTAATCTAAATCACTGCACACTTAATTTTTTTCTCCAGCTAAATTCTTTCTTTTTCCTTCTAGAATATCCAGGTCTAACTCTTAAATCAACTGTCAGGTTTAGAATGGGTACAGCCTTTTTGAATCAGGTTATTTGCTTATTTCTGTGGATCTAATGAGGTTTAGGACTTCTGCATCTGTCATTATTCAAGTTGAGGCTGGTCCACATGCACAAAACCCTTCTCTGCCAAATCCCTGTCTCGGACAGCTGGCTGTGGACACTTGTGTGGAAAGCTCAGCCTGCAGAGCAGTTAGCAGAATGACTGGCATCTGCGGTTTTTAAGGTTCACAGAATTCCCATCCCTCCCTTCCTTCCCTTTCTTATGTGAAGAGGTGTTTTGTATAGAAGAGCTGTCCAGGAAAATGTTCTTTTACTATTTAGTACTGCTGTTGTTGTTTGCACGGGAGCAAATGTGATCTCAGGTTAATAATAAAAATAATAATGAATAATAACAATAATAATAATGATGATGCTTTTTGGTAGCTGTCTCCTGACATGCCAGTGCCTTTCCCACCTTGTACGCAACCCTTGTCTTAATGCACATTTGTGACATAACTGCCTTCTGATCTTTAAGTTCACGTTCTGCTAAGTGGTGTGAGAAG
>NW_010392299.1:84997-92453 GCF_000710305.1 Buceros rhinoceros silvestris | reverse complement strand
GGGAAAGAGAAAACCTATCTGTGCCTCCTGAAGCCATCTGTCTTTCTACAAGCTGATTTTCGTAGGGGGCAGTTTAACAGTATAAATGTAATAATGATCAGTGGAAATCTTGATTCCCTTCTCCTTGCTGTCTAAGTTCATGATTCTGGATGGCTACAGCAGACTAGCAGCATGGGGTTTTCACAAACATCCAAGTAGGTGATGACCCTGCTGTACGAAGGGATGTGTGCTGCTGTCCAAATAGGTATTCCTGAAATACCCCGCGGTGCCAGCTGCCTCCTATTAGCAGCGTATTCGTTGTGTATTGCATTTTCCAAGTGTCGTTGCACTTGTAGGAGCTCAAGAAGGGCTGTCAGGAGGGTGGGACTCGGTTCACATTCTGCAATCTGTTGAAAACCAGAATGAATGTGAAGGCAGTTAGCCTGAGCTGGCCTCGGTATTTCTGCAGAGTCCCACAGAGGAACACAAATTGTCTAGTTTGAAATGCCAAAACGCTCGGTGTTAGGCAATCATGTGCCACCATAGTCTTCCTGTTGTTTTTCCTGTTCTATCAGGTTTTAAGACCAAAGAGATTTTGAGTGGGCTTTAAACTTGTGTCGGGAGGAAAAGGCTGTTCCCCTGCTTATACACTGAAAACCAGGGGTTTCTTTCTATGGGAAAAGGATACAAATCTTATGTGATAGGACCTCCATTTTCATTTGGAAGCTGAAGTCCAGTGGACAACCACGTCCCACTTGTTTCAGTTGATTTTACATTCTTTACACAGCTTAAAGTTGCTTTGTTTGCTCACTTGCTGAGGAAATATATTCTTTGTCTAAACAGTCTTATGCTTCAGCATGTAACTCAATGTGAAAATTTTTACGCCTCCCTGCATAATTTTCATTGGTGATCTTCCTTACATGCACAGCTTTGTCAACGTCTAATAGAATTCCCAGGCTTTGTAACTGTGAAAGAAAAAGTATATTGGAAGGAAATTCAATGTACCAGTATCCTACTGTTACTGAAAGCTGTTTTAATTAATATAACCATTGAAATGCATTTTATTATTCCTCTGTATTATTTTTTTTGGTACTGTAATAAAGGAAACTGTAAAACATCCTAATGCTTTCATCAGCACCCTGGGGGGAGGAAGAGTGCCTTTACAAATCCACGCACCTCTTCTCTCTATTTGCTGCTTCTTCCCCCTCCCCAAGTGAGGCAATCAGATAATCAGCTTCATATAATCAAGGGACAAGAACCGTGTTTCTGTGAAAGGTCATTTCATAGCCAACTTCAGGGAGCAGTGGGCAGGCAGCACTTCAGGCTGTCATCAGGGGTGCAAGAACAGGCCAAGCTGCTGCCAGCAGCCCTTTTCAGTCCTCAGCACAATGGCAGGTCTGTGCGCCGGGCTTGCCGCTTCTCGTTTCATGCCAACCCCAGTGTCACCAGAAGGCCATCTGGATCATTAGGAGACCAGCCCTTTGACTTTGCCAGCTCAACAAAGAGGGAGGAGAGAGCATGATGAAGGCCAGGTGCCAGGCTGCTCCTCCAGCCTTGCTGGCACCACCTCTCAGCCATAGCCGGACTGGGCCCCTCAATAGCCGGGATCGCTTCTGTATCGGGGATCATCTGCTCTTCAGGAGAGGTTCACTCTTGCTGGAGATCTTTGCTGTTGGCATGTAGGCTGTGCCATGGCTGCGCTATGGTATGTGCACAGCAGCAGCTGGGTAGCTTTAGACTTATTTGAAACGACATCTAATTTAATTGCAGTGCTGTGTGTACCTGCTTTGATTTAGTTTCTGTAATTATTTATTATGAAAATGCGTAAAACAGTACGTGCAAAAGACTCCAGGGGAAGGAGGATACGTTCATGCTTCCTCGTCAGTTGACTGGGGCACAGCGATGCTGGCACAGTGTTCAGTACCAACTTATGGCAACTATCTGTGGCAAGAATGCAGTAATTTTGCACTTCTCCTGATGTCACAGAGGTGAATATTGTCATGGTTCTTAACCTTTTAAATTGTGGTTTGCAATTGAGCCTTTCTATAAGAAAGTGAAAAGGGTTTAGATTGACAGTGGAAGTAAATTGGCTGCTCGTGCTAAGAAATCAAAACTCTGTGTCACTGGATGATCTTCAGAGTCAGAATTCTGTCTAAATAAGCCCAGTCTCCTATGACTCTCCCATCATTAAATCAGAATTGTCATTTGAGTGCTCACAATCTCTTCTATGAGAGAGAGGCTGTCCCTTGGCCACCAAGAGCAAAAAAAAAAAAAACAATTACAACAGAATAAGGCAAGATGAAAACTAGAAACAAACCTAGCAATTACTAAAAACCCAAGCGTGTTTGTTAAAGAACAGCGTGTTGTACCTGTGAGTGGAAACGAGGGTTTTTTCCCTTTTGAATCTGCAGGGGGAAAATCTGGGATCTTTTCTGAAAGCTGGGATTTTCTGCTTCTCCTTTTGTCTTGTCCTGTTGCCTTCTGCCACCATTTTACTGGCACAGCTACATCCATCAGACTTCGGGGAGGAGAAGGGTGCAAGGAGATGATTTTCTACAAATGTGGAGAAAATCTAATGTAGATTTTAGACTGTGATAATAGATGTACACTTAGCCTGTGGTGATTCTCCAGAGCAAGTCCTTTAATAAAGGATAGCTATGTTTATTATGTGAAAGCACTCTACTAACCCTAGATGTAAAGGTCTTTCTTAAAAACCTGCTACCATGCAGATTTCCTCAGCTCTTTCTCAGTAGATAATTTGACTTATTAGTCACTAGAATGAAAAGTTGGTTAAAAATTGGCCAGTTTTAATTTCTAATTATAGTGATTATCAAACTTCAACAATTGGAATAATACTAAATTTGAGGCAGATAAAAAGAAATTGTAATTGCAGTAATGTGATATCATATTTCAGTATTTCTTAGATCAGTGGGAAACAATAAAAAAAGAACATTAGAGAAAAACAGAAGTCTGAATTTTATAGTTTTAAGGAAACCTATTTTACAGGAGAGAGGAAAGAGACTTCTCGCTTTTTTAGACATGTAAGTATTCTACTCATGAAGTGTTAATTTTCATTTCTTAAAAACAGATCTCACTAGCATTATTCCTATGGCCTGGCAATGGGGGGGGAGGGGTGTGTGTGTGTGTTTGGCATCAATTCAGTGTATTTTGTACACAAATTCAGTATTTAAATAGTGTGCGTCCTGGATGTCTGGCCAGTTAATTTTTTAAATCCTTGACTAGCGATAAAGTAGTGTTTTAAACCAAAACAAACTACATACAATAAGCCTTAATGAGTCTGACTTAAAACCACAAATCAAGAAGAGTCAAGGTTGAAATATTTGAAATCCATCCTTAATTCATCATACTGCATTTACTGAACAGTATGTAGGACCACACACTCTTTGAGAGATATAGTACTTGAAATAAACCTCCAAAATAGAGCAAAGGTATGTTGGCAGAATTGACTGGAGTTTCCCCTGTCTTTGCCCATCCTTTTCTGCAGCCAAATGGCAGATTTCAAATATGAGTGCTGCTTATTTCAAGATGTGAAATTGCCAAATTGTGAAATGCAGCCAATTTTGCACGCCTGTCATTGGTGCTTTTTGCTGATTTTTTATACTGGTGGTTTGTATTTTTGTTTTTGCTGATTTTTTTCAGCATCAGTGCTGATTTGATCCCCTGCTCTTCTTGGTTGGCTGTTAGAGAAATTCACAAATGATTGAGCTCGGCTTTTTGAAGAGCCTTCTTTATAGCAGGATATTAACTTATGAGGACCTTTAAGTTAATAGCATTGCTGGTCCAGTTTGCTTGCACTGGGTCATCTGCCTGCAGCTTGAAACGCCAGGTTGATTGGCTCAGTATGACTTACCAAAAAGGGAGGCAGTGTTACAAAGCTCACCTTTGGAAATTGTACCACTACATCACTTAAAGCCCCAGTATAGAGAGGAAAAAAGAGAGAAATAACAGCATAAATCCTGCTCTAACGATCTCTACTGAAAACAGAAACAGGACCTCATTTAGAATGAAATTCTAAATAGCACTCTTAAAACCTCATATTTGAATACTCAGATTTTCCAGACTGCTATATCTTATGATTTTTGGAAGGTGTAAGAACTATTTGTCATTTCTGCTTCAGTAATGCCTGGAGGGCTGTATCAGGATCAGACTGTGGTCATGTGTGGTGTTTTACCAAAGAAATATTTTCCTTGCATTCTTTTACTTTAAAAGTGAAACAAAGGAACAATGCTTACAATCCCCAAACTGGAAGAAATTGTGTGAGAAGGAAAAAGGGTGAGGAAACACAGCTTGGATTCAGGCTTCTGAGAGATTATTATAAATGTTGAGAAAAATATTGTTTAAAAAAATAGCTCTGCAGTGCCCTTTAAAATCAGTAAGCGTCTATTTTAATTCCCATATAAGCAGTAACAGGCTGCTGTCTATATATACTTAAATGTTGCTTGCTGTGTAAGACCTTGTTTGCTTAATTTCAACCTAACTGGATTTTTATGGCTGCGCTATAAACCTCTTCAAAATAGTGCTTAAATGGAAATGCTGACACAACATTAATTACACTGGCTCCAGTGTGATACTGTGATTAAAGTTTATTTATTTTGCATGTGTGTGTCTGTGTGTGTGTAATTTCATTGTTGAAAAACTAATGGAAAACTAATGTGGCAATGGAGAATGTGATTCTGTGCCTGATACTTTAGTTTTCAACAGCAAACTTGCTAGTTTACAGTACCAGATAATTTATTTTTAATTGAGGTATAGTTTAGGGATTTAAAATTTTAGAAAGTTGGGAAAGTGACAGGTTTTTCCCACTTTAAAGCTGTTCACTGCTCTTCCAGGAGATTTTAAATGGCTTTTTGGGTGGCGAGTCTAGACACGTATTTCACTCACATTAGAAACCCCAAAGCAAATGGTTTCGTTTCCTTGCAGCGTATGTTCTTTGAGATGGTTGGGAGAGAAGACTCATCTCCAAAAATAAGGATATGCAATCAAAGTTATTGTTTGTTGCACTATTGAATATGAAGTAACAGCTATCAGAGTCTTTCTGGTAAATAGTATTTCCAGCTGATAGTTTTAGATTATGCATCTAGTCAGCTGGGAAATGAACATGCAAGTATCGTATGGCCAGAAGAGGAGTGAGTGAGAGAGGGATCCTGCCTCCAACCTGTTTCTTAGGAGAGTGAGCTGGGATTGGAGAGGCCTTGGTTGCAGTGTGTTCCCTGCAGTTTATACTTCTCATATTAGGCAACAACTGGATAAAAACGTGACACTGCAGAGCAGAACTAGGCTGTCCTGCTTCCTAAGCGAGTGTTGCGAGTAATGTGCTATAGTGCCAAATGTAGATATCATGTTTGGTGCTGTGATCTTGTGTTAACTTTGCTGCCCCTTTCAGAGCACATTTAATGGTTCTCATCTGCTTTGCTCCTGGATCAGTTAGGCAATGTCATTTTTTTTCTGCACTCACACTTATATAGAACTTGAAGGTTAATCAGAAAAAATTGTCTAATGGATCGTGGGGTCTGTAGAAGTGCATGGTCTCCCCGGCTGGTGGTCTGTGGTGTGCTTTCCGTGACATCAGTGCCGGTGTTCTGCCTCATCTCAGAGACCAAAGTAATCATTCCCACTCTTACCATAAACACCTTTCCCACAAGCTTATGGCACCCAGTCAAACTTCTCTTCTCTGCAAGAGAATTATTGCAGATATTCTTAACGCTGATCTGTCAGGTAGATGGTGGTAGCTGTGAAGTTGCAGGATACTACATCCTACAACGTGGTAGTGAAGAGAGAGGCAAGTAGTGCAGGCTGAGAAGACCAGAGGGAAAAAGTGAAATCTTCGTGTGGAATGCCCTTCTTCGCTTTGCTCAGTGAGAACATTCAGCATACATTACTCCAGTCCACGAAAATTTACATTTTTTATTTTTACTGTTTGCTTTCACTGGAAGAGAGTGCAAAGTAGGCAAATAGCTTCAAAGTGTGTGGTCTTTATGATTTATATGTATTGCTCAGAACTACCACTGACCAAACTTCTTGGTCTTGTTCCCGTTTGTTACAGTAATTAAATATGAAGTTGTTATGAAAGGATCGTGCCCTTCCCTTGAAACGAAAGGAGAATGTGGCTATTCCATGCTTCTGTGGCACAGCTGATGTTTTATTCAAACCAATGTGTAAAGGTAGAGAAATGATGTGCCAAGTTTATCCCATCTGGAAGGAATGTAACTGTTCTGGATCTGAAGCAAAACCGAGGATCTCCTACTTTTTAATGTATTTGAGAATGAGAGTTTGATAGGGTGGGAGAAAGAAAGAAATGAGCATATGCTGTAGATATATTTGGCTGGCAGAAGAGAGCCTGTGTACAGGTCAGTCTAATCCTGAATACATCACCTGCTCAATCACAGCCTTTAACCGACATTAACACTAGAGAATGCTTGTCCTTAAATGACCTCTGCAGTGAATCAAATATCGTGCTGGAAACTTCAAAGGCAAATTAGGCAATAAATTAAAAGTAACATTGTAAGTTTTCTGTGGTTCCAAGCCTGGAAGAGAACAGCCTTTCTCTCTGACTACACCCATTAATAGCAGGGAGGTACTTCAAGCACATAAACGGAGACCTATGTATGGTCAAATAGCGTTGTACTGAGTAATTATTTGCTGATTCTGTGAGTGAGTGAAGAGATTGCTGTAAATGGGAACGTGTAGGGGAGAGGAAGGAGTGGAATATGAACTTTAATCTCTTTTAAAAAAATGTTGTTGGTGCGTTTCAAATCTTTGTTTGAAAATATTGGTTTAGCTTTTTCTGGTTTTGTGTGTACAGGCGTCTCAAATAGGTGTCTTTGTTCTGCACTGTCCCCAGCTGGTCCCAAAGATTTGTTCACCCTTCACAGAAAGCTGCTTGCTCCTGTGCTAACCTTGGGAAGGAGTTCAGAGGAGTGTTTTCCCTTAATGCCATCTGAGAGCGCTCCCTGTTGTGCTGACAAACATGTACCTTACAGAAATACGGTAGGTATCTAGCTTTCGTAAAAGAATGGCATCTTTCCAAAATCTTAAGCAAGCTGCTTCACGATGCCAGTTGGAGCAACCAGCCTGTTGCTCTGCAAAACCAATAGCAGTTAGAAGGCATTCAAGGGTTACTACCCTTTAAGCCCTGCTCCAGAACTCACCAACACACAGGGACTATTCTCAAGCCCTCAGCTGTTTCCCTCATGATTGGATGCTTTTGGAGATGCTACTCTTCAACTTTATGAATCAAAAGGCAGTGCTGTCTTGCAAGATGCTTCAAATCTGGGGGCATCTAACATCAGCTATTCCCAGTGAAAAGGGATTGTAAGTGTCTTTACAGAGCCCAACTGTTATTCACATAGGAACATCAGATTAGAAAATTCAGAAAGACAAGTAATACACCCCTTTTACCATACCTGATATAATGCAAATCTTCCGCTGGGGTGGGGGGGCGGGGCTAGAAGCTTTC
>NW_010392299.1:66400-84909 GCF_000710305.1 Buceros rhinoceros silvestris | reverse complement strand
CTAGAAGCTTTCAAGTATTCCGTTATCAGTAAAGCGGCCAATATGGTAGCTGGTAATGAAAATTATCAGTAGCTTGTTCAGAAAATTAAAGCTGTTATTTTTTCCTAAATATGCAACAATCCTCCAAATTCAAAACCCCAATGCTTTGTTCTGTTGGTCTCTTCAAGCATTGTTTGGCCTTCAGATTCTTCTTCCTGACAAGTCTCTGAAGAGTTGACATTTAGTTGCTGCCTGGATGGCACTTGCATCCTTTGCGTTTGGGCTTGACAATCTTTGTGGCATTGGGAAGCTGCGTGGCAGCTGGAGGTAATATTTCAGTGTGCTGGATTTGATCTGCCAATAGCTTCTGAGAGTAGACCATGAAGTGTCCTCACTGTGCTCAACAGTGTTGATTTCAACGTAGAATTTTGAGGCGGAATGAAAACCGGCTGACCTGTCGTGCTCAAAGGGCTGTGATCAGTGGCATGAAGTCCAGCTGAAGACCAGTCACTAGTGGTATCCTCAGGGGCATGCTGGGCCAGTACTGTTTAATATGGTCATTAGTGACATGGATGATGGACAGAGGGGACCCTCAGCACGTTTGCAGATACAAAACCGGGAAGAGTGTCTGATACAGCAGGTGGTTGTGCTGCCATTCAGAGGGACCTAGACAGGCTGGAGAAATGGGCCAAGGGGAGCCTAGTGACATTCAATAAAGGAAAATGCCAAGTCCTACGCATGGTATGAAGTAACCTCGCGCATCAGGACAGACTTGGGGCTGACTGGCTGGAAGGCAGAAAAGGACCTGGAAGTCCTGGTGGACAAAAATGGAACCTGAGCCAGCAGAGTGCCTCTGTGACAGAGAGCAATTCCGTCTGTATTAGGAGGAGCACTGCCAGCAAGTTGATGGAGGTTATTCGTCCTCACTGGTGCTGAGCAGTGGATACAGTCATGGGTCCTCAACTGAGTCTACTCCTGGGGTTTGTAGGACAAGGACATGCTCATACTGCAGCAGGCTTAGCAAAGGACCATGAAAATAATTACGGGCTTGGAGCATCTCTCATATGAGAGGTTGGGAGAGCTGTTTATTCTGGAGGAGTCAAGAGGAGGCTTGAGGAGATCTTATGAATGTGCATAAATACCTGATGAGGGGGTGTAAAGCATCACCATTTGCAGCAGCAGATGTTCTGGTTGGTTTTTTTCCTGTGTTTTGAATTCAAGTACTGAAAACTGACCTGGACTTTTGATCATTTTACTGGAATTGGCACATCTTTTAATTGGTCCCTTACATTTTAAAGTTTTGTTTGTGGAATCAACATGCAAATTGAAACATATGTGAAGATATTTATAGATAATTGATGACTGCCATAGCACATATAGGCTTAAAATTCATAAAGCAGGCAATACAAGAGATCGATGGTCTTCCATTAACACCATCAATGCTGGCAAATTTTGAAAGGCTGTTGACTTAGAGCAGTGCAAAAACTGGCTAGTTTGGCCTCGCGTCATCTCAGCAAGTCTCTCTGCACTCCGATGATGAACTAAGGCTAAGATAGGCTTGTGCCTTTATTGTGTAGTCTATACAGCATTTTCAGAGAATACTTGTGAACCACTTTGAACATTTCTGAAGGTGGAGAAGGTTTATATTCCATGCGTTTAGGGGGTTAAAATGTTGCAGTACACAAAGGTATACGCCATGTTCCAGGATCATTAGGAAAAAAGTGCTGAGTCTTAACGAGGTGCTGTAACATCCATTGCTCCATGTGAGGTGCTGATGAACGCTGAACTTTGAGATCTGGCTTTGAACATGCGTGTTTTGATGTCTGGTACCATGTATTGTTCAGTGTGAACTTGCAGATTAGCTTCTTAAAACCCCCCAAGCTTTTTACATCGTACTGAAAAGCGGCGCCTTTGGGTGCTTGCAATCTGTCCCCACCTTTTCCATGAACAAGATGTGGACTAATTTTTTTTTTTGTCTGTTTTTTGTTTCTTGTCTTCACCAAGTGATGTCCTATTGTTCACGATACCACAGGGGAGTGGCATTAAATCATGCTCGTGCTCTCAAGAGTATTATCAGAAGGCCTCATTCTTCAGAAAAAGGGGAAGGGAAAAAAGACTTTTGCCTTGTGTGTGTGGTGCCTTTTATTGCACTAATGTGAAATGATTCGATGTGATGGACAGCAGTTTATCAAAACAAAATCTCATTAAAATCTCTCTGCACTTTGCCCTTACGCTCCTTTGTATAATAAGATTTTGAAGCTTTCTGTGACCAGACGGTAACCTGTGGTAACCTGTGGTGTGCGTACATTTATGGGTGATGAATAAAACCATTGTTATCACCCTTAAACGTTGGCATCCATACTGTGCTAATAACATTTGGAAGTTTCTGCTTTATCAGCAGCAATGACTGGCAAATAATCAGCTGTTTTGTAATGGGAAGATTAAAACAGCAGCCAGAGACACTGGAGTTAAGCTTCATGGAAAAAGACACTGCTGCATTTATGATGATACCATTTTTGTTGTGGAAGGATGACATGATTGTTGTTTTAGCTTTTTAGACATAGAGTGCAATTAAGAATAATCAGTTTTCCCACACATTCCACAAAGCAACTGAAGCACGCGGGCTAATAATCAGGCCCTTAAATTTGGAGTGACTTCCGCTGCTGCTTGGGCAGCCCACGGGTGCAGATGCGTGGTTCATAGTGGCATGCAGCTATTGTGTGATTGCAGTCTTCTTGCAGAGATGCGAGTCACAGAGGAAGCTGCTGATAAATGGTAAACTCTCTAAGATTTGCCCATGTTACCAATTTAATTATATTTTGGAGTGCGGAGGAAGGGGATCTGAATACAGGCACATATGACGTGTGCTGTAGGCTCTGCAATCTGTGACAGGCATCCAGACTAGAAGTTCAAAAGAATGTGTAAAAAGAATTCCTAATTTGTGTTTACTGGAAGTAGTAAGTGGTCACACCAATAAAATCTATATCATGTTACATATGGACACAGATACATGCAGTGTTTAACCCGTAAGTTGTGTGAAATGTGTGTGGCTGCTTCTAGAATTCAGAGCATCAGCAAAGACAGGTCAGGCTTTGGACAGGGTGTTCAGAAAACAGATCTTGCCTGTAACTAAAGGTGGTAAGTTTATACCGACAGTTTTAGTTCGTAACTGTTCCTACTAAAACCCATTTATTTGGGGGGAGAGGGAGTGTCTTGCATGTTCTTAGAGCAGGCTCTGATACGCTTCTTTTAGACAGAAATCTGCGTGAACAGATATATCTAAAAAATGTGGATGCATTCATATACAACTGACTTTTCTGTATTCTTTTCCCCATTTTTTTCTGTGCTCTCCTCAGTGTGAGTATGCAGTACCTTTATATTATGCATGCTTCTAGACTTCTACTGTATTGGGGCCAAGTCAGTGGGACTTTTTTTGGATGCTGAGGGACTAAATGTTTGCCGAATTTCATGTTTCCTTGCTTTGAATCTTAGACCAAAGTGCGTAATGAAATTTGTGAAAAATAAAGTGCTAAACCTTATCACTGACCAATACTATTTACCAGGAAATGAAACATAGCGGGAGCAAACAGGTGGTACTCTAGCAATGATATGAAGTTACTTGCATTTCAGTGGACATAATTTTCCACACAGAATTTTAAAGCTTTGAGTATACCAGGTGGTAAAAAAAGTCTTAGTGTAGATGAAGTTGAATCTGTATGAAAGATTGCGGGTCGTAATAACGTATTCCTCTTGGTGAAGAAAATAAGCCGCAGTGGCATGAGGAGACTTACTGAAGTGTTCCCACAGCAAGGTTTATATTTATGTGTTATTTTACCAAAATTTATAATAAGAATTCACACCTTTGGATCTGGACATGATAGCTCATAAAAAAAATTGGTATCTGAGAACAGAAGAGGAGTTTTGCTCTCCGCAAGAAGCTATCACAAGGCCTCATGACCGTTAGTGCAGCAGTGCTGCAGCAGCGCTAGTGCTGGTCTCTTGCACTAGTAGTGGAAGAATTTTTCCAAATGCTCATGAAAATTGTGGTTGTAACACGTATGACTAAAACTGCAGTTACACAGCCTTCTATAAGGGAGGGCTGTGGAGGAAAAGGAATCTGTGTGCACTGTTCAATTTTAGAAGATGACCTGACACAGTGCTAAAAAATCAGGGATGATGCTAATTACAGATTTTCTGTTTTGAGGTGAAAACCTAAGTGGAGATAATTTAGACTGAAATGAAAGCTGTTATGTCCTAGCCAGTTAAACGTTCTGTTCACCATGAAATGTGCCTGTAAGGCCACTGTAATGAAGTCAAAAGAAAAAGAATAAATCCTTAAAGCTGGAAAAGAAGTTCCATTTTCTCCAGGAGCTTGGTCTTGAGACCACTGACCAAGGACATATAGCTTAATCTCCAGCTGCAGAGCTGGAAAGATGCAGCCTATCCCTTTCATCCCCATGAGGGTCCCTAACTTGGCATTGCCATTTGGCAAGGTGCTTTTTTGTTGTTTTATCTGTTTGGTCAGCAGTCTCCTCTCAGTCAGGCTAAGAGTGAAGTTGAACAGTGAGTGTTACCCTGGTAAATCCTTCTTAGTCCCTGTGAGCGTGGGACGTATCTGCAAAATTTCAGGGTGCCTCCAGACACATTTTCAGCACATAAACTATTATCCAAGATAACTTATCAAGTCTAGAAAAACTGTCGAACTCTAGAAAAATAAAAAGGGCCGCATTCATCCTTGACTTTGAGCTACTTTTATAAAACTAGAGATTGGGTATTAAAGGAAGTGTTTAAGGAAATAATTTGAACATTTTTTATAAAGTTTTTACTGAAAAGATGTGCTGTGATGTTACAGCTTAGTTACAACTTGTTACCTATCTTTGTGCTTCCAGGCTTTTAAGACCAAGGACGGCTACATCGTGGTGGGAGCTGGAAATGATCAGCAGTTTGTCACTGTGTGCAAGGTAATGGTGTAGCAGTAATGTGTAATAGTTTCCATTCTGGCTAGGAAAATAATTACTGATTGCTTCTTAACTCTCCCCCCCCTTTTTTTTTTTTTGTGAAAACAAGTTTTGAGTATAAATTCTAACTCTGGGGTTCTGGCTGGTAGTTTAGAGGTCTGATACAGGTTCCGGGCTTTGCCTCTGTGTTCAGAACAGCCCAATTCCCAAACTTGTGGGCACTAAGCGCCTTTTGAAGTTTGTACAGCTGCACAGCTAATTAGCTAGAAATTGAACATACTAACAACCTTTCTGTTCTGGAATGGCGCATGTCATGGAAGTCCCACTGGTGACCTTTTCAGGGAGAAATGTGTCACTGTTTCTCCATAAAACACGTGGTAGACACAGCTATCAACAAAGCAAGGCTAGGGCATGGGTGGTTCTTGTGCCACTCGAGTCAGCAGCCGAGTGTGTAGTCCTTTCGAGCACTGGTATGTGCTGGTCTGTACTCACAGAGGAACTTGCGGACTTAGAAGAATAATGACAAATCTCCAGGCAGGACTGCTGTGTTCAAAACTGGTATCTTCATTATTTTGAACTGAAGGGACATGACACTGGCAATTCTTGTAGCTTGGAAAGTTGTAAAATAGTACTGGATTTTTCACATCCTCTTTTCCTGTTGTTTTAATACCTGGAATTGCTTCCCCTGGACAGTGAATACATGTAAAAGAGTAGGGAAAACATTGTTCTAAATAAAGTGTAGCAACATTCCAAACAAAAGACCCTGGTAATAAGTAAGCTGGGACAAGAGAAGTTTTGCATATAGCGTTAGACAGCATCTTAAAAAATGAGAGTTCTACCTTTTTCCTGCCGTTGTGCTTTTTCTCTGGGAACTGGGATACGTAAGCTGAATTAATCACCCTCAGAAAATTAACTATTATTTTCTTCCATTTGTTCATGTCAAACATTTCCTGTTTTCACGAACATTTACAACTAATAACTGGAATATTTAGTAAGAAGACAGTGTTGTTGTGATTCTCTCAGTGCAGTTTGGGGTACATATCCCCACCTTGCTATCTGGAGGCGTCTGGTTTCACTTGCTTGAATTCTCAATAAGTAACAAGTTAACCTTTTCGAAGTTTGCTCAATGGGTTTTCTTCATACAGGTGTCCAGCCACTCCAGTGTGGTCATTATCTTAACGTGCATGAAGACTAATGCCGTAATAAGTGGCTACCTGCCACAACTCAGTTTTATCAAAAACTCATTGTCTCATGAAGGAAATCCTTCCAGAAAGTCCTGGGGCATAATTTTATCACCTGAAGTGAAGAACTATGTGCCAAACACTGTCATCCTGCCATCCTTGAGTAAGGCAGAGCTGAAGATCTGGCTCAGTAGGTTCTGACACCATGGCGTAAGCTAGAAGCACTAAAAATTCAGACCCTGCATTCACCTCACTTTAGGGTGGAGCTCAGAGACTTGCAGTGTGACTTGTTGCTACATGCTCCCTCTGTAAGTAAGGAGTGAATAATACCCCAGATGATGAGGCAACATTTCTATGGTTTGTGTTACCTTGGAATCTGTAGGACTAAAATTAAGTGAGATAAATATTGGCCCTAGTCTGCAGACTGATGTTTTTTTGTTTCATCCTTATAGAGTTGTTCTGGTATTTCTAGAATTGAAAGTAGGAGGTGCAGAACATGGAGAAATGATGATTGCTTGTATTACAAAGGGATTAGAAAAAAACAGAGAAAAAAGTTAAAATTTTAGATAATGGTTAGATTTTTCTATAAACAAGTTACCATGTTTGTTTTTAAAAAGAACAGCCTTTTTACCCTTATCGAGTTGTTGTAGGGGTGGATACGGGCCGTTATATTGCCCAGAAATGGAGTGATGTGGAAGTCAGTTGTGAAACCTGTTAGAGATACGCTCCGTGCTGAGTCAAAGGTGGCTTGGAACTTAGAGCACCGTGAAGGGCGAGATTCAATAAAGGAAGAGGTTTTTATTGCAGGAAGGGCCAGAACACCCCAGTGAACCTTTAGTAAATACAGAGATCACTAATTCAAACATTGTAATTGCTGTTAGAGAACCTTTCTGTGATGAGCTGGTGCTCAATTTGTAGGCTGAATGAAAGCCATTGCCCCCAAGACACGTACTCTAGAGATGTAACAGCTGGCTCAAGCTGTAAACAATTGCGAACATTCTGCTTCAACCGTATCTTTTCAGGCAAGCAGAAAGAAAATAATTCACTGTGATATTTTCAAAATCAATGACAAGTAACCGTAGCTCGTTGGAGGACTTGGATAATTGCGGAAGAACTTGGTAACACTGCTGGCTGTTGTGCATTTCATAGCGCCGCGTGTTACTAAAGCACATCCGCATGCGTGGCTGCTTCGAGTCTAACAGCAATACTGAGCAAGTCTGCAGTGAGCTGTCAGTATACACTGAGCTGTCGTGTATAGCAGAGTACAAACAGGTTTGCTAGTGTTCAGGACAAAGCGCAGAGAGCGTAAACTCTGAACGCACATCGCAGAGCTTGAAGGAGGCTTAGAAACGATGAGCAGCAGTTTCATTCCACGTGGTCTCAGTGAACTAAAGAAAACAACGTTGGCAGCATGATGCAGAAAGATGAACGGCACATTAACGAATAGCTTCTCAAATGTGCATTTGTTAGTCACAAAAAATTGAGAGGAACATATATAGACACACAGCTTTACGACAGATGGACGTTAAGTTAAAGCTGGAGTCAGTAACATTAATTAAAACAGTGGAGTGAGCAACTCCATATGATCATTTTTCATGTAACACATCAAATGGAACCATAGTTTTCTGATTAATTTCTTGGGTTTTTTTAAGCTCTCATAAATAAGTATTCATTACCATTTCCTTCAAACAACCTTGCATCATGTTTTCCTGTCGGGCAGTGATTCGTAACTCCAAAGCAGTGGTGTTATAAAGGGGAGATAATTTTAGGGGGTACCAATATTATTGTTAAATTTTCAGGTAGGAAACGAAGAACATTTTCTAAAGCTGAATTATGGTATTTGTGATTTTCATAAACTAGATTGTGTCAACGTGGAAGAAAGAAATATGCTGTGAATTAATTGTTGATAGCTGTTTCATGTTACCTTGCAGTTAAAAATTTGCAGAAAAGTTACGTAATATGGTCATTGTCCTAACATGGATTTCCATGCTTAGTTATGTCACTCTAGCTGACAACTACGTCAAAGGTGACTGTTTTGAATATCTCTAAATATCTGTGGAAGGAATATCTGTTTTGTTGATGGTTTTATGTCACTTGGAAGGGAAGCCATATCCTTACTCACTCCAGCAAAGCGAGGAGTCATTAAATGATAGTGGCCTTGGTCTGAACTGATCTCAGAGGAATTGATAGAATTTTAGGTTTGATGCAAATATCAGAGATTGACGCCAATCTATGTACCACTTCTGTGTCATAGTACATTGGCATATGGAATCAAGGATGCACTGAGGATCGCTAAATACATAGAAGAGAGCTCCACCTCAGAAATGCTCTAATCTAAAGATGGCCGGAGTTTGCATGAATATTAAGGAAGTATCATACGTACTGGCCCTGCTCATCATAAGGTTGTAGAATGTTTTGGGTTGGAAGGGACCTTAAAGATCACCTAATTCCAAACCCCCTGCCGTGGACAGGGACACCTTCCGCTAGACGAGGTTGCTCAAAGCCCCGTTCAACCTGGCCTTGAGCACTTCCAGAGAGGGGCTTCCACAAACGCTCTGGGCAACCTGTCCCAGTGCCTCACTGCTGTCCTTCAGCTCTTCCTAAGCATCAGCACTCAACCACAGGCAGCGACAGGGACTTCAGCTGTGAGCCAGTCCTGGTTTGTTGTAAGCCACCTTGGAAGTGGCCATGTAAACAAGCGTAGCATGTTTAGAATGATCGTAATATTCCTCCTCAGAAAAATTGATCCTGAGTGTGTATTAGTGAGCAAAAATAGATGAAGAATATGTAACAGTCTCCTGCTTTGTAAGCTTCTGTTCTGCCCTCCTCTGTAGCTGATGTTACCGGGATGTTTTTTGTTAAATTTGGAAAGTACTGTTTATTTATGTTCTATATAAATGTGTGGTGGCATAAATAGATAAATTACATAGCAAGTTTTGATTGTCCATGCAACTGCTCTGTCTCATAAATGTCTCTAGAAAATTCTAAGAGTCATTCTCCACATTTATTCCCTTTGTAGTGTAATTCACATTGTCTTTGCATGACGGTTACATTTCTAATGTTCCAGGTGGGAGTTACATATAGAAGATATATTTTTCTGGTTTTAGAGCCAATTTTCTTCATTAATTCTTTTGGAAAAAATCATTAAGAAAAACTATGACATTTCAATGGAAAACCACCTTTTTTTTTTTTTCCCTTCTGCCTTTTTGACAGAAATTACTGAAGTGGAAAGAAATATCCTTAGACATAGCTTTTCTCAGTCTAATATATGAAGTACAGTCATATTTCTTATTCTGTGACATATAATTTAGTGCAGGATAATCCCACAGATCTCTCCAACCTTACAATAATAACTTGTACACTTTTAGTGTTCTACAGGAAGAATTTCTCCTACCTAATGGTGGATGCTATCAACTAAGATTTGGAGCTTCAGTTTAATTTCTATCTTTTTCTGCACTTGTTATGTAACATGAACGAGCCAGCATTATCTTTTCTTAATCTCCTAACCTATATTAAAAAATTAACAATAAATAGGGATTTTTTGAAAGCTGTCTTAAAATGGTAATGAATTTCCTTAGTTATATAAATATCTCCGACCAAGTTCATTTCTCATTTGCCTTTATTTTTGCATAGATCCTGAATTTGCCTGAAGTTAGTAAGGATTCCAGATACAAAACTAATACACTCAGAGTCCAGAACAGAAAAGAACTTATTGACACATTGTCAGCCCGGTAAGTTAATGAAAAGGGAAGAAATTACATTTAATCTCTTAATGCAAATAGTTATTTATATGAAGAGCTCGTCATGTGAAAATTTTACTTTACTTATTTGAGATACTTTATTTTTTAATAGGTATTGAGAACACTTACTGATGTTAAATATACTGCTCTTTGCACACAGACAATAACATGGACTAGCAAGGAGCCAGACCACAGATTTAAGTTTTCAGAAACAATTTTAACTTATTTTTAACCATTAACATGAGTTTTAGTGAAACAACCAGTGCTTTTTGCTTTCCTGGATGAATGTAACTCCTGGAAATAAAGTGCTTTGAGCACTGTTTGCTTTTGCTGTGACTGGGATTTTGAAGTTTTCGCTGAGACTTGCTGTATCCAAGGGAGTTCACTCGATGCTACTCGCTCGTTCTGTACTCGCTCGTTCTGCTACTGCTGGTTCTGTATGGTGGTACTCCGTGCCCCAAATTCTCCCTGGGTCAATTATTTTGAAATCAAAAGGATATGTGCTTAGTATTCTATGTGGGAATCATCCTATTAAAATACTTAAATTAAAAATTACTGAAGAGGAAGTTCAGGACCTCTTTATTTGAGAAGAGGCAATATATATTGTCAGTGATCCAAGAAAAGTCATATTATCATTTTGACACTTGGCCTGTATGAGTCTTTGTCAATAAATGTGTAACAAATATAATTGCAGCAATTTTTAGGGTATTTATGTAGGGGCATTAAGTCTGATGCCTCCCCCTTTCATTCCATCTGAGAAGGGAGTTACAGTTGCACGCCCCTCGCCCTCCTTCAACCCTGCATCTTTTGGACGTTGAGTACCAGAATTACCTTGCATTACAGACTACAGAGAGTGATTTTGCCTCTTCCTGTTGTACTTGCACTTTTGTCTCTGTCTTACCTGTCCATTTTCAGGTGTCATGCTCCTGATGAAATACTGAAGTACCAGGTGACTTTGCATTTTCAAATAATTATGGTACAACTATTCATGATGAATGTTTGGAACTCATCTTTTTCTTACCTTCCTATACTAAATGTATTGCAGTAGCAGAGATGAACCCACTCTTTCTGTAAGTTTTAAGCCCTTGAAAGGGAGTAGTTATCTTTTGACTTGCCTTTGAGCTATTACATTCTGGACTCTTAATCTTAGTTTCAAAGTTGGTTCGTGTCGACTTATTACTTGGAGTTTGTTTCATCTAATATTTATCTGATATACTTTGGTACCTTATGCGAATGCTGTTTTGCCACCCACAGAACAATTACTTAATATTAAATTAAAATTGCTTGTGGTTAGTTTTGAATGCAGGTCTTTTTTTAATGGGCAACATCTGAATAAGAAGATGAATCTCAAGGAACAGTTGTTCTTTGAATGAATTGCCAGAATTCCAGGTTTTTTTTGTATCTGTAGCTATTAGTTCATCAGATTACCTCATTGCTGTTTCAATTACAGCTTTATGTCTTTTTGTCAGAGTTTATGTTCTGTTTTATTAGCATCATTTAGGCTGAATTTCTGTGTAATTTATATGCAAGTATGTGACTGTATATTCACTTTCGGAGTAGACATTTCCGATAGTATTCTGTTAAGTCGTATTATTGTGAATTCATCTGGCATTCAGTTTTAAAACACTGACTATAACAAACACCTTTGGCATTCTAACAGAGGTTGAATATGTTTCCATACACGTTCCATGGTAACTTTGCTTTTATTCACTAATGCGCAGTTGTTTGTAAAATTATATGTGGTTCAGTTTTGAAGTTACTTAGAGAATTAAATTAATAGTTTCTCAGTGCTGAAAAATGTCAGCCCTTGAGAAATGAAGGGAAATGACAAAATAGTGAAGCCAGAACTTCACTCAAAAGCACCTTAATTAAATCACTGGTTGTTTGATAGTATTTCAGCTTCCAGCACATGGAAAATATAAGCCTAAGGTGCAATAGTTGGAAAGAAACACCTGCAGACCCTCCCATTCACTCACTATATGTACGCTGTTATCCACCTTAGAATGAATTTGTGATGACATGTGATGGAGCAGCTTAGAACAGTTGTGATTTTCTCCACATGGGTTCTATTACAGTCGCTTTTGTTGAGGTGAGCAGCTCCTTTGTGTGGTGGAAGACGAAAAGGAACATGAAAGTCCTTTAAGGATTTAGTCAGGCCATTCATCCGTGTCTCATTTTGATGCTGTGCCAGGCAAGTTGCATACAACTTGAGGCAAAGCAGCTTTTTTCCAGTGATATTGCAATGGAAACAGTCAGCAGACTTGATTGGTGTGCCAGGCTGAGCAGTAAAAAGCAGACAAAAAAAATTGCATCTATGTATAGGAATCTGGTGATGCCTTCTCTTTTGAACAGGCTTGGAAACATAAATGGGAATTATGGTCCTATAGTGGAACCCTTCGAGAGCGTTGCTGCTTCTAAATCCAGTGAAAAGATTTGTGGATATGTGCTGTGTCTCAGCATCTCAACAGTAATGACAGTGAGAAGAAGCACATCAGAGGATGTGCTTTCCCTTTCTCCAAACCTCTTTTGCTGCCATTTTCGGTTTATACAGCCTTCCCGTTCCACTAAGTCATTGGTATTTTAAGGGTTATTTGTGTGGCAGTTGCTTGGTACTCTGCAGTTTCTTGCATGTATCACTACTGTTGCACAGGAGGTGTATGCATCTTACTGAACTGAGGTGGTACCCGAGCCTAGAATAGGCTTCCATTGACCTATCTAACCTGTCCCCTTTCCCCTATCTCTTTAAAACTATTTCCAGAGGTATGACTTACCTTTTCTTTTCCTATTTTTCTTGATTTTCAGAGTGGACTAGCTGCAATTCTTGCCTAACTTCTGAGCAATTATTAAGTGCAGGAAGAAGGATTCTTAACCTCCTCCTCTTAAGGAAAAGGATTTCCCAGGTTTTATTTAGGAATAGAACATGTTCAGAACTACTCAGAGGGTCAGGAGCTCCCTGAAGTCTTGAGTGTTTAATTCACTGAGTGTGTGGAGCTGAAATTTTTAAAAACATCTGAACTCTGAATACCAAGGAGACAGTTGATGCCTTTGATTTGCTAGGGTAAGTGTTAAGCAGTTGAGACTCTTTGGCCATACTTGTATTCTAGATGGGTGCACAAAGGACACATTGGTACAACTGGTCAATGTTAAGGAATGCTGCTTTTAAAAAAGTCTGCCTCTTGGGAATTCTTGACTTAAATGACCTCTAATTTAGATCAGTAATTCTACTCACCACCTGCAGTAACCATGCCAGATTTCAGGGCAGTTAGATAAGCGCAGGGATTGTATAGCCCTTAGAAGAAATTGCCCTTTAAACAGAAGACTTTTCAGAAAGGTGTGAAATGACCTATTCATCGCAGTCAGATGTCCTGAGCTGAGTGAGAATACAAGATGGAGATGAATATGGCTTGAGACTTAAATGTAGCTTGAAATAACAGTTCTGAGAGGTGTGAATTACTCCATTTCAGAAAGAATTTTCTTATCTTCTCCCTTTACTGACAGAAACGAAAAGTGAAGCACGTCGATCCTTTGCTCTTCATCCCAGCTTGCTATCTGCCTGCATCATCTCAACTCCCTCTGTAGGGTACACATGAAAGAGAGTGGGGGAGAGCAGGTATAGGACGATAAATTCACATGCTCACAGAGACCCTCAGATCTCAGTAAACGGGAGTGGAAGGTAGACCGCTCTGGAGTGGTATGCTGCTTCTGAGAGACCCAGCTCTCACATTGGAGCAAGAACAGAGAGTTACAGAAACCAGTACCCATCTTGAGAGGGGGAGCGTTTTTAAGTACCATCTTCTATTGGGAAAGGAGTACAATGCTGCAAGGACCACAGGGTCATAGGATATTCAGAGGGAAGAAGAATATAGGCCTATGGGGTATTCTGTATTTGTTTTGCTACTGGTGATGGTGTCCCTTTCCCATCTCTGCTCCTCTTCCTGCTGTGCTCTTTTTTCCTGTCCCCATCATCTTCCACTACTTTCTATGGCTCCCCTAACTTTTAATTTCCTCTTTCTCCTGCCGCTGCTGACATTTGCACATCTACTTTGCTTTACAAAAAAGGCAGTTTCAGTGCCTTCTGTATCTTCCTCTTTATTTAGGTTACATTTTCCCCAAATGACAACAGAGCAGAACCCGGACAAAAGCAAATTGCCTCTGAATGCCTTCCTTCCTTGGGCGGGTGCCAAAAGTCAAGTTTAAAATGACCCTGCCTGGGTGGAGGTCAGGTTCAATGGCTACCACAGAGGCCCCTGAGACTCCTGGCTCATGTGAGAACTGACAGACCACAGAGCGCTCTGGTTTTTATGTTTCCAGTGGAGACCTCTGGTTTGTGAGTTAGGTGTACCTCTGTCCAAGAGAACCAAGTTTTAATTGTTGCTCTGTTCCCCCCTGCACCTCCCTACCTCTTTTGCCTTTGCTTCCTCTGGAACAGAACAGTACCAGGCACGATGTGGATTATTTTGTCTGTGGGTATATATATACACACACACGCATGTGTATATATACATAGGTATGTCAAGAACGAAATTTGCATGGAATTTGAAATGCATTTGTGCAAAAGCTGGTACAATGACAGTTTTAAGAGAAGCTGCTTTGAGGAAGGGGGCTTGATCTGTTGACCTCCTTCTTCAAATTACTCCAGAAGTTGAACATTAATCCTACCCTTGCACCTCAGCAGTGTGGAAGCATTTTGAGACAGTGCAACTAAACGTGTACTCCAGGGTACTTCGGGAAATTAACCTGTAAGCGGAACAGAGTGTGTGGGGTTATATGAGTGCAGGGGGAAGGGGAATAGCAGACGTGCCCTCAGCCGTTAAAGTGAAGCACACATAAATTCATCATGATTAGTGCTCCTGCAGCTATAGCTAACTTATTGTAGTCTTAAAATCAGAAGTGTTAGGGCTGGAAATGATTCAGAGTGGAACTTCTATTCCTAGCACTTGTATTTTAAAGTCTTTATTCTTGACTGCATCACAGCTGCATGCTGCGTGTCTAAGTGTGAGGGGAAAAGGAATGAACAGGAAGGAAACACAGAGGAACCTGATCCTCAGTTAATGAGATCGTTGCTCAATTTCTTCCACCTAGTAACAGAAGAGGAGGGCACCTAAAGGGGAAAGCATATAGTAAAATGTTTTAATTTGCCTGATGAGGAGCACTGTTAAATTCACAGTTGCTGAGACACACCCAGTCTCTGTAAATCTCCTTCTCCATCTGCACTGTTTTTCTTGGGAAACCAAGAGCCTGGCAGACTGAGGTCACTGTTGATAACATACCAGGAATGAGCACCTGGTTGTTTACTGCTTCAGCAAGAGAGGTGTCTGAAGTTTGAAAGATAAAGGACTTCAGTGTAAGGTTTTACCCAGCCACCTACCTCACCATCAGTGCATAAATGGTTGAGCTGAGAGGGCATCAGCTACCAAACTGCCACAGTTTGCTTTAAAAAGGTTTGTTTCAAATTGTTATTAGTTGTATGTTGACTTCTAAGTATGGAACTGTGACATCTGATTTTTGGACTGGGTAAGCTAGTGTGCTTTTTCTGTGTTCTTTTCTCACCGTTTAATAAACCTGTAATAATTTTCATACATGTGTGAAGTTCAGGATCCTTCCTGAAAAGGAACTTGCTATCTTTTTTTCTGATGACGTATGTTACTAGCTACAAAGCTGCTGAAATCAAGGGAGATCTGTTCATTGCTGTTTGAATGAGCTCTTTGAAGGGACCCTTGTTAGCTCTTTACTCTCCTTGAGTAGTTAAAAGAAGAACAGTAACAAAATTGATCTAGTTTTCCATTATTCTCCACAGGCTTTTACTGATGTGTGTTTACCTAGCTGATTTTCAGTTAATTTGCACTATAGTAGTTATGGTCCTTTTGCTTACGTGAGACAAAGAAAGGAAGGCTTGGGAAAAGTAGTATATTTCTTTTATATGCATTGTCTAATGTTATCTGCTGAGGACATGCTGAGGGGACTGGGGTTGTTTAGCCTGAAGAAAAGGAGGCTGAGAGGAGACCTTATTGCTCTCTACAACTGCCTGAAAGGAGGTTGTGGCGAGGTGGGGTCAGTCTCTTCTCCCAAGTAATAAGCAATAGGACAAGAAGAAATCGCCTCAAGGAGGCTGGGGAGGTTTAAGTTGAATATTAGGAAAAATTTCTTCACCAAAAGGGTTATAAAGCATTGGAACAGGCTGCCCAGGGAAGTGGTGGATTGCCCAGGGAATGGGGAAAAAGCTGCCCAGGGAAGCTTTTAAATAGCTCCATCCCTATTTAAAAGCTATTTAAAAGACATGTAAATGTGGTGCTGAGGGACATGATTTAGTGGTGACCAGACAGTGCTTAATTATGGTTGGACTTGATCTTAAAGGTCTCTTCCAACCAGCATGACTGTGACTCTGTAAAGATGAAGGTTTATTAATAGTTCTAATGAACTGATTACAGGATTTTTAGTATGTAGAAGTTTAAATGAGTTTCAGGGTGGATTTGTGATACCTACAAATAGCTGGACTGTCTTTTATGTAGATACCGCTTACAATTTACTATATGTGATATCTTTTAATGTAGTTGAGTTATCCATCAGCAAAACATGTCAGTACAATCTGATTTCAGGGGTCTGTTGTGGTTTGCTGAGTGATTAATCAGTAATCAAGAGGATCCTATTTAGATGCTACCATAGAAATGCTTGCAGACTATTGAGTAACTTCTATAGTATTCATTTTTAAAACTCTAATAACATTTTACTGTACAGTAAGATATAATGATTCATTATTTGAAAATTTCAAATAAATTTATTTTCTATGACTTCTATTTTGTATATTGTCTGCTGTAAATGCTACTGTAAGAAACTGTACAAAATATTTTACTGAGTTGACTACCATTAAAGAGAAGCTTAGTAGTGAAGAGAGAAAATATTGTAGATACTCGGAAATAAATAGACTGTTGATAGAACAAACCAATGCAAAAACCCTAATGGAAACTGGGGTTGTGCTAGAAAACACAAGAATGCTATTGTGGACTCTAGTGAGAACAGAGGAGGTTTTTGTGATTGACTGCATGTAAAAAGCTCTTACTAATCCTAGATGTTGCTGTTCCATCCACATTTGGTAGCTGTCCAAATTACTTCTCTAAATTAATTACCATAAGCTTCTTATAGAAAAGAGCAGTATTTTGCTTCGCTAGTTCTTCTAAACTGACTTTGTGTGGGATTGGATGGTTTTATCCATTAGAGAAACGTGGATGCTCTTCCATATAGGATGTAGCAATGATTGAAGGTTTCCTAGGAAACATGGAAAATGGGATATAAGCAACAAATGCACACAAAGGGGATTCATTCATGCTTTAGAAGCCTTTATTTCATTCAAAGACAGAATATTTGCCAAAAAACCCCCAAAGTTTACAGTAATAATTAATAGGATGAGAAACTTAGTACATTTTACTAGAACGTGGGTATTTTTCTAACTCATTAAGGTCAATTCATCCAACTTGTGCAAGTCAAGCAAACGCTCTCTTTTTTGTGATTAATGATCCATTCTACCGTATTTTTTTTTTTTTACTATAATTTGTTAGAAAGCAGAAGGGGATTTAGGTGTTGCTTTTTAAGAAGCAAAACTACACTTGTTTATGTAAGGCCTTTTAATTTTTGGTCCTTTGGAGGCTATTTCTCATATTGTGCTGTATTTTTTGATTGATCTACTGAGCGTACAGTTTAAATTTAGAGTTTTTCATTTAATGGTGCCTGCTGGATTTACAAATTGAGGGAAAATATATTTAGTTGGATTTCTTCCCATGAAATAACATTTCAATTAGTTCAGCTCATGCCACACTTCCTATTCTTATAATATTTTAAAGCATGAAGTATCTTTAATGTTAAATGCTTCAGGATCTGGTGCCTCCTTTCAATATTGCAACTTCAGTATCTCCCTGAGTGCTGTGTAATTCAGTGTAGAGGAGGCTTAGACTACTGCTTAAAAGGCAAGTAAGACATCGTGGAGACTACTACCTCTTTTAGTGAAGTAAGCCTTAGTACAGGCTGTGCATTAAAGGTCCTAGCAATGGGTTTATTCTCCGTGGGGGTATGTAGTCTTTGTTTCTTCAGAGGTGTTTTCAGAAAGAGCCTGCGTTCAAGCTTCATACCACAGACTAGTGAAGTAAAAAGCAAATTGTTTTGAGCTTCTAAAATTCTGGTAATAATTGTAGAATGCTAAGCTAGAGATTTAAAACGATTTACAAATAAATCATAGATAATTTAAGTGGCATTTATGTCATTATTGCAGATGGTACATTTTAGAGGGAAAGGGGACTCATCTGGAAATTTATGAAGCTGTAGTGTGTATTACATGGTTGAGCTTTCCTGCAGTCACTTCACTGAGGTTCCATGGACAGATGAAGATTCATTTGCAAGTGTCGTACTTCAGAGTTAAGATGCTCGACAGTCTTAGATGTTTTTTACTAGATTAGAGTTTGGAACCCGGACCATTGTTTAGCCTTGTGCATGTTTCCATCAGTGATTTTTATTTATGTGTGTATATAAAAAGTTACTTTTTTCTCACTGAAAGAGAGCAGATGACACTGTAAATTTTTCAGTTGAGAAAAGGAAATTATACACTGAGTAGGTATTTATTACAGACAATATCAAAGCATGGAAAAATGTTTTAAAACAAGCGT
>NW_010392299.1:64320-66201 GCF_000710305.1 Buceros rhinoceros silvestris | reverse complement strand
CTGATGAAGCTTTTCATTTTCAGGAGAGATTTTCAGCCTTTTGCT
The DNA here is from genome assembly GCF_000710305.1 of Buceros rhinoceros silvestris. Lineage (NCBI taxonomy): Eukaryota > Metazoa > Chordata > Aves > Bucerotiformes > Bucerotidae > Buceros > Buceros rhinoceros. Next base: position 66,156 of record NW_010392299.1, on the reverse strand, counting down.
TTGCTTGGAAGTTTTTGTTGAAGGTCCCTACTTGAGTGGGACCTACTCCCTTTTGGAGTGCTGAGCATGGTATCAATTGATATCTAGCAACCTAAACATCAGCCCTTTTGCTGTAAGCAAATCTTAAAATTAAAAATTTTATTTAGATGGAGGGACTGATCCAGGTTAGCAAAAAAAAAAAAACCCGAACAAAACCAAACCCAAACCAAATAACAAAAATCACCCCTCAAAGTTTGTGCAGCTGACACCAGAGGTAAACTTGGGCATTTTTATCTATGCCTTATCTTTGAAACAGTATTTCTCCCTTAACACTGTGCAACAGGTATTTCAATACAGAAAACACAACTGAGTGAACAAAATAGTTGCATGCTGTTGCTCTCAAGATCTGAAACATAGACCTTTACTGGCAGTGGTGATGTTCTGTTTTGTTTTTAAGCAGTTTGCTTAATAGAATACTCTCGACAGTCTCTTTTTACCACAAGTAAAGGAAGGTCGTCTACATCACATTGAGGTCAAATGTTTCAATGTCAGGAGGAAATGCTGTGTGTCTCCTTTGAGGGTGATAGAATGTGGGATTTTACATCTTTGATGGAGTTTAAAGCTTTTAGGAATTCTCTCCAACCATCAATAAATAAATTGCAAAGTAAGACTAAGACAATTGTCAGGTCCGCTCAGAACAAGTATTTTTTAAAACAAAACATCACCTGTTTTCTAGGAAAGTGTGGTAATATTTTGTTTGGTATGTAGGAGGAAAAAAATTTAAGCTAGAATTTCAGAAATTCATACACCCCACAGAAATTTTGCGAAACATGCACTCACTTCACTGTATATTGAGTCACTTGTAATAATGTCACTGAAGAACAATGCATGTCTCCTGTTGAAAAGACTTAATTTTCAGACCATCCTTTAAATCCAAAAGTTGTTGCTTTTTTAAACTCAGGAGAACATTTATAAGCTCTTAAGAAAGCAGTACAAGGAGCATAACATAACCTAGCAGAGTTTATTCATTGCTAATAGACCAAGGGACTGATGATATAAATATTAAGAATTACAATAATTCCTTAGTGATGGTCTTCAGCATCATGGTTCTGATGCTGAGTCCAAGAGTCCTCTTGTAGATGTACTGACTTTCGTTAGAAATGAGATAGCAGTGGGGGCATCAGAAAAAGTAGTAGCTGAAAAAAAGCTTTTAATTTATATACCAGGAATTAGCGGACCATGAATTATGAAGCATCTCGGGAGGAAAGTGTCTCAGCTGTTAGCAGAGAACAGCCCAGTTTTGTGTAGAGACCACCAATAACTGATGGCAAACGGGTTTTTGTGTGAATCATACTTATGCTGTACACTAAGCCCCACACCTTAGGAACAGAAGGTTATGTATAACAAGAATATGCGGATTAGGAGAATTGTTGGCAGAGTACCAAAGGGAAACACAAAGGGTATGTTAGTCCAAAGTCATGCTCTCCTAATGGCTGCAGTCACTGAGGAAGGAAGGTTTAAGTACCTGGTTCTAGGTGTGCTCAGCAATTAGAGGGACCCTAGATGTGCCCAAGAGTGGCGTTAGCTTAAATTATGGCTGACTACATCTTTATCACAAAATAACTTTACCATTCAATGAAGTGTATAATTGAGCAGTGCAAGAATCTTATATCTGTTTTCTTTAGAAGCTGTGCTTCATTACGCTTCATTGCTTCAGGAGTGATGCTTCAGTTCATAAAAAAATTTTGCACTTTTAAAGCCTTTTATTCTGATGTTTCTATTTTATTGCTCCTGCCATTTCTATTTGTTAACTTCACATGAATTCAGCAGCAGTCAAGCTTCTATTTCTGATGAAGA
>NW_010392299.1:43415-64162 GCF_000710305.1 Buceros rhinoceros silvestris | reverse complement strand
AGAGCGGTGCAAAACTTGTGCATTTTCCTGTTCGCTTAGAGCGCAAAATACATCGAGTATCAGGTTTTACTCCCCCAAAGCTTGGGGAAGTTGTTCCTACACAGGGAGAAAGATATTAACTGTGAAGCTTGGATCCATACATATGCCATATACTTAATATAACTGTAACTTGTCACCACAGCAAGTTTTTTTTTTTCTTTAGTCTAAAAGTAGCATGAAGTACTTTGCAGCCAATCTCTGCATATGTATAAAAAGAAGTTTACAGAGTTTGGCTTTGTAGTGATTTAGGAGTTCTTGTCCTTTTGGGCTTTGTCACTATTAACTTTCTGTTGGTAATTTGGAAGCATAATAACTTTTTTTGCATAATAAGGTGCTAGAAGTAAAGCTGAATGTTATTGACATTGCTCTGGATAACACCTAAGGTACTCTGAACTGTTAAGCTGTGGAATACCAGTTATTGAGTGTTCCTTATCAAGGTTTCTATTAATTTAATTTCCATCTGGTCTGTAAATCACACCTAGTTTCTTTTTAGTGTCGTACATGAAGTAACTCTTTCTAATAAACTGGAAGACCTCTGTGTTACTTTAATGAAATTTAAGTTAATATCTCCAGATAAGTTCACCTTTGATTCAGAAAGCCAGATGGCTGCAGAAAATACCATCTCTCAGTGACTGGGATTGCTTCAAGAGTGTGTTTTCTCTGAGACTGTAACTCTACGTGATGAGGAAAGAAAAAATGTCCAGCAAAAAAAAGCGGGAAATAGTGGTGCTACCAGTTATGGAATTGGATGTTCAGAAGAAAATGAGCTTTTTCTACAAGGACACGGAGCTCTGTGTCCACCAGCATAGGCACAGTGTATATATGCTGAACTGGATGTCCTTAGGATGGGTTATACAATCCTGCCACAAATAAATGGGTCATCAGTGTTACCTGACCAAAAAATGTGGCTGTTAATCCTGGGTGTAATGATAGAAACCGAAATCGGCTCAGCTATGCTGCGGCCTTTCCCCTATGTCTTTGGGTTTTGCGTTTCTGAAGAACGCGTGTAGTACATTTTTGTAATGGTATTTACTGCCTGAGAAGAAGTCAGTGGGGAAGAGTATGGAAGCACTGGGAGAGGGAGGAGACATGCTGTACGTTTTTTGGAATCTGAAAGCATGGAGTTCAAACCACCTGCTTCTTATTTGCTCTTAGGTTTTCAGAAAAAGCAACGATCGAGTGGTTGCAGCTCTTTGAAGGCAGTGGAGTTCCATATGGCCCGATCAACAACATGCAGCAAGTATTCTCAGATCCTCAGGTTGGTTCTCACCAAGTCTTTTCTATACGTTATTACATGTGTTTTGCAAATGCTGAGTAATGATCGCTTTTCCTGTCACCCAGACCTGTTTCCAGCTACTTTAAAATGGGATTTGAGTTATATGGTGGATGGAGTTATATGGTGGATTGAATTTAAGCCAATAATATGGCATAATAAGAAATAAACGCAGATTGTTAAATGAGTTATATGCTTGGGAACATAGATATTGGCAGGATGCATTACACCGTAAGTATTCCATGTCTTGTGTGGAGTCTCTTTCAGAAGTGGCTGGTAAAAAAGGGAAAGAAACTGTATATATTATATTAAATATGCAGAAAAGTACCTTTCTTGCTCTCTACAAGCAACTGATTTTCTCTGGAGTGTGGATAACCAGAATCTATACCATTTGAAAAAACAAAAAAAGGGCAACTTTTTGAGTGGAAACAGAAAAATGAAGCACGAAAGTCATATGCAGAAAGATTTTAACTGTTTCTTGGCCTAGTGGTTTCCCTGGCTGAGAACACTTCAGCTTTCTATTTATTTATTCCTTATACATTTAAAGTTTTTCACTGAATTGCATCTGTACTTAAATGGTAATTTTGCTTTTGAGTATCTGTAGAGTTTTATTCTCTGCATATCCCATCATCCCTCCCCTTTTTCTCACCCTCTGATGTTTGGGTTAACGGGCCCACCACTGACCTAACTCCACTGTCCTCAGTAGTGTAACAGAGGATCTCACAGCTATTTTATTGTGTGATGTATTGCCTATAAATTAATTTCTAATAATGAGGGTGTAAAAAAAAAAAAATTGGTTGACCATTGGAGGAAAAAAGCATCCAATTTAGTTTGTGTGCATGTCTACTGTCAAGACGTGTGTTGTCAGGATTGGGAATACAATTGTAGTCTTTGGAAAAAAACAGGAAAAACAATCTATCATGAAGGAATATGTTTATAATAAATATTTTTGTTATAAATGTGTTTGTTATACTTTTAGAAATGTAAGACAGTATTTGTTAGGCTACTGCAAGGGAAGAAGCTTTTTTTTTTTATTAAATACGCTCTTTCTCCTTAAAATGATGTAGTACCATACAGTAAAGTATGCATGGGCCAAATTTTTCACTTCATAACTTTCACAGGAATTAAGGCTGGGCTTTGAAGAACATACAGCAACAGTATTTTACTTAGAACGTGGTTGACTTAGCTGTACTTGGCACGACTTTGGAAAAATGTTCTTTGCTTTTTTTGATGCTGTGAATTTTAAGAAGTTAGCTCTACTGTGAAAGAGACTGTTCTTTAAAACATAGTATGTCCTGGGATGGCCATTACCTCCCGAATTAAAAAGAGGCTACCTCGGTTACCTTGCACTTGTTAGAAGTCACCTAAATATATTTTATGTACATATATATAAACGTTATTATAAAATATAATTGTATTCTGTTGTTACATATGTCAAGTTATTAACTGACATAGTTAGCCTATCTGTAAAAGAGATCGCAGTGCTTTGCAGTCAGATACCACCATATGACAGGTTTTAAAAAATATTTTCCTGTAAAGGGGCATACTGATCTTTTTTTTTTTTTTCTCCCCTCATGAAACTGCTTGAAAACGCTGTCTTTTCTACATGCTCCTCTGATACAAGAGGCACTCCTACACTCTTCTTATTCCTGGAAATGAAATGTCAGTATTTGTGATGATGCTGACTGTTACACATCATTTTGTTTCTGGTGCTGCCTGCCTCCTGAAGTGTTTTTTCAGTTATTGTTCTGCCCAAGGAGGGGATGGAGGGGTGTGTGTGTGTTGAAGGCTGCAATTTTTTCTTCTTCTGTCTTGAAATATGGAAAAGAGTTGGCATTTTAAGGCATTGCCCTCATAGCAAGATATTTACTTCACTTACGTAAAATTAAGCCCCACACTCCACCTTTATGTATCCAGAAGTTTGGAGAATAGAATACTCAGCCTCTTAAGTATATTTTTCTAATGTCTACACACATTTTTATTTTGATGGTGAAGATTTCAGACCCTCACAGGTGGCTTCATTGCTCCTAGTCACTTACTTGGATTTAGAGGCTCAGGGGCAGTTCAAGCTAAGCTTTTCACCTTTATGTTTCCTCTGAACCGTGGGCTTGATGTTGTACCTTGCCCAGTCTCCTTCCCCTTGTTCATCTTTCTGCTGCTGTATAGGCAGCGTGCATCCGGGATCAACACACATACTTGTGTATAGTTCTGCTTTCATAAGCCAGGGTGTAATTTTGGTTTCCGAAACCTGAAAAAGCACAACAGTGCCCTGAGACTATGTGTAAGTCTAGGGAAGAAGCCTAACAACACCTGAGAATCCATTATCTAGGTATCCTCTGTGCTGTGAAATTCCAGTTTTACTGGGCCAAAACCCAGCACCCACCACCAAGAATGTACTGCAGTCACAGCAAGATTTTTCTCGTGTGTAAAGCAGAACCCAGTCATTAAGTATGAGAACTTTGTTATCATTCTTCATAGTGCTCCCATTATCATATGGTGGGTTTTTCAGGCTCAGTTTAGATCAGAACATACATTTCTAGGAAAGAGGTCACTCAGCTTGCATTTAATAACCTTACTTACCAATACTGTATAACAACCAGTATGGTGTGATGTAAAATGAGTTTATCATAAGGCAGTAATCTGCTTTTCTTATTAGTTGGCTTTCAACCATTGCAAAGACTCCAGAAAAACATCAAACCTGGTGATACTTTGATACAGACAAACTCTAATCTACCTCTAATAGATAATACTTGGGTTTTGCTAACCTCTTCCATTTTGGACATTACCAGCAGAATTGGATCTAAATAAAATTCCACTTTTAAACTTTATTTTATTGCCATTGTCTTCCTATTTGATGCATGGATTATGATATCCGTAACCCAACCAGCATTCATGCTAAGTGGAGTCTTGCACCATTAGTGACCAAGACGCACTGCATGGACGTTGGCAATCACCGAAGCGTAGCCAGCTCACCTGTCAACGGTGCTGAGAAGGCCGGTACCAGCCCGGTACTGAAGTCCTGGGAGGGGTTGGAATAATAGAGGGGAATGCAAGCAAATCTGAGGAGGAAGGATAGACAGGTGAAGGCGATGACTGAAATGGTCTAATGGAACTTAATCACATTTTCAAATTTTATCTTATTTTAATTCAAAGGAGCTCAGAACTCTGAAGGAGTGGTTTGTATAACTCCTCCTATAAAGTGAGATTAAAACAACACATTTTTGATCCCAGGACATTTTGTTAATAACATTAACAGCTTCAATCATACTCCAAGTGAGCTGCCAAAAAACATGACATTTTTTATGAAGTTGGGAGTGCCAGGTGATACTGTTTTTTCCATGAATGGAGTGAAAGGTCCACTTTTCCCACTGATTATAATCTTTTATTCATTTGTGAAGTTAAAATGAATGCCACAGGCGTTTGAACTGCTAAATCAATCGGTTTGTGGCTAGAAATGTGTGTGTACTTGTGCATGTACAGATAAAAAAGCCGAGAAGCAGTTACCCTAGTTAAGGGAAGAATTTTCTTAAAAACAAGAGGGAGGAAAGAATGTTTGTAAAAAGTTCTTAAAGGCTCTTAATAGCAAAGTATAGACTATTCTAATGAAGCTTTTTATAATCAAACATTTTTCAAGCTATTTATTAAATGTGTCCTTTTAACCAGGCCAAGATAGTACAAACATTAAAGGAATTCTTAAAACGTTTTACAAACTTACTAGTGACCATTTAACATACCCTGGGGAACATGTGTATGAAATACAGTGTGGTTTGAGGTTTTCCAAACAAAACAAACTTAAAAGAGAATACCATTTTTAATAGAGACTCTTCAAATTCTCCCAAAAGATGAAACAGAACAAAAACAGGTACTCACTGTACTGCAGCTAAGAACGAAAGAACAAAGATCTTTGCTGGTTAAGTGAGGGGACTGAAGGATGGAGGGGTTTTGCCTTCTTTAAAACGTTACCCTCCCCTTTTTCCGATGTCTTTTCTTTCACTGTTCTTACACAGCGTCATTGCTTTAATTAAACGGCTGGCATATATAAGAAGCAACAAAACAACGCAGAATTACTGTGGGCGCTTTAATAAGTTGCTTGTTATCTGATGTTTTACCAGGTTAAATCGGTTCATGTTGATGAATTTTACTGTATGAGTGTTGCCAGCTGAGGACAGAACTGAAAGCCAGGCAGTGGTACTTCTCCCCTGCTCTCCCCAAAAGCAGTTACAGTCATACCACACAAGTTGAGGACATCAGGTGTAAGACATCACCCCGATGCATCACTTCTGAGAAATACGGGGAGGGAAATATCGGAGCTGAAATATCACAGCTGGCCCTGACTTCAGCTCCTGCCAAACACCTGCAGGCTCTAAAAGGATACCAAAACAAAACTCCACCCTGTGGCAAGAGGCCATCCCTTAACAACCCTTCCCTGACTTTGCATCACTATAAAAATTAATTTAACATTTTTTACAGAAACCTTAGTCTTCCTGTCCCAGAAGGCCATTACAGTTCCTTCAGCCATTTCTCTGAATATACCTCAGGAAAAAAAGAAAACCCTCAGTAAACTGAATATTGAAATATCCGATAGCTGGAAATGATCTGATGTTTGAAGTTTATTATTTTTGGGAACTTATGAAGGTGGTAGTTTTTTTTATTAACCTCCAGATCATCTCTTATTTGGGAAGTAAATTTCGTTTGAACACATCCTGGCAAAAATTTCCCAGCATCTGGTAAAAGCTTCTGCAATCAGTGTGGTGAACACCCAGAACAGTGTGGTGGTTTGTTCGTTTTCTGGTTGGTGTTTTTTAAATCTTATGCGTGGTGGTTGTTGGGTTTTTTGTTTTAAATATGACCATATTTTGTTTGCTAGTCTTTGTTGAAATAAACTTCTGTGGCCCGCTGAGGGTTGTCCCAAGTCAAATGTAATTATATTCATCTTCATAATTCTGCCGGGAGGTTTTTTACGTATAGAGGTTACTGCAACTGAAAAGCAGCCGATGAAGGCCTGAGGTAATACGATGTGTCTGGAAGTAATTCCTAACAGACAAGAGAAAGAGGGTGTCTATGATGTCAGTACTAAAACTGGTTGGAAGTTTTTCCAATGGAATGTTTGTACATTTAAAAATGCCAATTCATTGAAAGTGAAACATCTACATGAAGGTGTCAAAAATTAAATTTTGAAACAGAAATTCACCTCGATTCGGTTGAAAATGTGCACTGCCAAACTCTGGGTGTTTCAAGGCAGCTTTTCCTTTAATTTTTAAATTTTATGCAGTGAAAGAAACCTGCACCACCAACTATACCCAACCCTTTAATTTTGTCAAAAGTAGCTCTTTCTACTAAATTACAAATGTTTTCAAGCTTTCGGTCTGTGGGAAATTTAGGGAAGTAGATTCTGTCCTCAAGTGGGAAGCATTAAGGAATGGAACATAGTTTGAAGACGTGAAATGGAAAATCCAGTTCTAAATTTGTAGAATGTGATTCCCGCGTATACACAATTATGCAGGCTTTGTCTGAGAGAGTTCTGTGCCCACAGGTTATAGGAAGGGCCCAAAATGAGACATCACTTGTATTTTGGTTTGAGGAATGTTTTAAGAGGAAGAGTGTTTTTAAAGTTTGGCCGTAGTGAGATGTGGTCCATGGCTGTGTTTTTGTGCCAGTCTGGGAAGGACTAGCAGAGTGCTTAGAGTGGACAAGTCTTGTTCTACGACATGGTTCTAAAGATCTATGTTTATATTAATGCTCGGGGCTTTTTTGTACACACATTTAATATACATTTATTGCCTAGATAAGTAATGATAAAGCAAATAATTCAACACTTGCTATTAATGAGTCTTTGTTTTTACTTGCCTGTAACTTTGCAGAGTTTGACCTGAAATTTCCAGTGCTGGTTATCTGCTTAAGTCTGAAGTATGTTTTGAAACTTTTCTCATAAAATGATCCATTCATGTTTGATAACACGTTTCCAGAAATCTGTTGTCCACCATATCGGCATATTCTTACAACTGTTTTTTGACTGGGAGCTCTGCTGCTCCTTTTTAGAGAATTAGTTCTTTTTCAAAGGGACTTGGGCAGAAAGCTGACTGCAGTGTCATAGATGTGCTATTGTGTTGTTTTTAAGGGTGGGGGAGAGAAGCTGGCTATGAATAAAGAGGAATGGAGCCCCAGACAGTGTTATGTAAAAGTTACACTTTCACCTGCTGACGCATATTCTGGTCCTTTATGTGTTTTGTGAGCCCAAAGGTGTCAACTTTGCTTGAGACCTAGATTGGAAACGGTGTAACTACACTAGATAAAATGGTTAGGCTTTTTTATTGCCTGAATTCTGATTTCTCAAAATGTCACAATAAATAAATAAGAACCACATAAACATGAGAAAATTCACCAACAACTTTTACTGTAAAAGAACCTCTAATTTGTAAACACTGTGATATATTAAAATCAAGTAACATCTGTCTGCTGTACCCTCTTCCTGAAGTGTTCAGTAGGAGAACATTTCTAAACCGGGTTGTTGTCTGTCAGCTTCTTAAGTCATTTGATTCAGAATATGAAAAGTAGTGAAAGAGGTAAGAGGTTGCAGAAATAAGGCTTCATTTTTAGAGAAGTTGAATGCCAGACAGGGATCTCTTCCTGCATCGGCTCCACGGTGGGTTTGGGTAAGTACCTTCAATCACGATGTTCAAAGGTGGTCATTAATCACGCGTGCCTCGTGTTTTGAGCGCCTGCCTTGTGATGCTATACGCTAAATACACAGCAGCACCGACTTCTCACGGATAGAAACGGAACCGTTTACAGTGTTCCTCAGTCATTTAAAGATGTAAAATGGTTTAAAACTCTGAAAAACCTGACATAGTGGTTTTACCCTTAGTTTTCTCTGTACTTTGGTTTCTTGGTCATGAAACCGGGACTTGCCAGAAAAGCAGAGCTGTAAAGATGCAGTAGTGATGCTTCTGGAAAGTACAGCTTCTAATGTGAGAGCACCGGAGAAATTATCCTTGGGGATTTTTTTAATTTATTGTACGATTTGAGGGATATATATTAAATTAAAACCCGGAGCTACACTTATGAGAAATAAAACCTTTTCTGAATATTTTCACTGAATGAGGGAGGAGCCTGACAGGAAAAAAGTCGAGCATGTACGTAAAGATTTTACGGTATTTCTTTCATGCAAGCAAATGCATGATGCTTATAAATGATGTTTAGTAGCAGCATTTTTAAAGTTCTCTTTTACTGCGTTTTACATGTGTATGTATGTGAATGGTATGTCTTTAGTACTATTTGCATATGCAAATCGAGAAAAGATTCACGCAAGTATGTGGGTTATGGAGAACATTGAGTTGGTGAAAGCATCTCGTTAGAGGTCCGTTCTCATGACATACTAAATTATGTTTAAAAGTTACATTGCAGTCATGGCTGTTCAGAGGTACGAAGAGTCACCTGGCTTGTTTGGGCATTTCGTTCCAGAAGGAGACCTTTCAAAAAGCCGTGTCCATTGAAGCAAGGAGACTGCTTTTGAAACCTCACCGTCTTTGTTAGGCCTCAATGTTAGGAGTCCGTAATACATGTTCCTGGCACCTCAAACTCTTGGATTAACTTCTGTCCTTGCAGGAGTGACACACTGATTCCCAAACCTTGCAGCTCATCAAAGTGACATCAGCTGGTTTCAAAGAGCCTGGGTTTGGCACTATTAGAACATGCTCAGGATAAGGCCATCCAACTTTAAGATGTTCTGAGCTAGATGATATGTAACTTCTTAGAAATCCCTTGCAGAGTGTGAGCCGAACTCTCCCTTTGTTCATATAAACTGTAACTATGGGGTTGGAAGAGTTTTTAGTTAATCCAGTTTGAGTGTCAAGTCTGTTCTGTGTACAGGAAAAGGGGAAATACGTGTCTCTATCTCTTCAAGTCTCACAGCCTGAAGAGAGTTTATATGCTGAAGCAATTGATTCAATTAATTCTTTAGAAGTGTGTGGTGTTTTTTTTTTTTTCCTCCTATTCTAAGCATTCACTCCATCATTTTCACAAAGTAATGGTCAGTTAAAAATAGGTATTTTTTTCCTTCCTCTCAATATGTGAATTGTTAGACTGTCTATGTCTGCTGGTTGCCGTACTCACAAGACCATACCAAATCAAGTAAAATATTTTTCTTAAGTAGATGTGGATTTGTTTACTAAGCAAAACTTACAGGAGAATCAATAATAAACACTGGCATTTGAAACTAAATTTTATGCATGCTTCAGCATATAACTTCCTCCAACAAAGGGTCACTTTTAACATTTCCTACTGTATGTTTATGTTTTCAAAACTGGCACCTTGTCATCTTGGTTCGTATGAAAATAGCCTGGATATTTTCCTTTCTTTCTCAGAGACCATAAAGGGTAGATTTGTCATAGGTTTTGTTCACTTGAAATAGATTCATTTGGAACCAATAGAAGAAGTGAGGTGAAGCATTGCAGTGTGGGTTATATTTTATAGCCATGAAAATACTAACGATGTTCTGGAGAATAAGTATTTGACATCTTGCACTTCAGAATCTCTTAAATGATAGGATGCTACTGATGATGATTGTATTTATTTCAGCAAAGGAGAAAACAAAATGGAAAATCCAACAACAACAACAAAAAAAAGATGCAGAAACTGTGCAGATCAGGCTTTAGTTATCATTTGGTCTTCAGCTGCTTTCCCGAGTGCTCAACCTCATTTGAAAACCTGAGCTCAAGCCAGGACCTTGGCCTGTCACATTGAAATCACAAGATTCCCTTCACTCTTCAGCCTAAGTTCACCTTGGAGTCCCGCTCACTGCTGAAAAATCATGGTATTTTTAGCTGAGATGCTGACATGTTCACTTTGCACAGTACTTATGCAATAACATTAAAAAATATATACTTTCTTAGTTTTCTGCTTCTTACTAACAAGGAGGAATATTTGAGCCGTGAAAAGGCAAGTATGTAGGCTGAGTAGGAGTAGGTATTGGAAGATTTAGATTTCCAACTGCCAAAAAAAGGCATTAATTAGTCAGGCAAGCTTTCTCTGTCACTGCCATTTTCCTTCTCATCTCTGACTGGTTTCTTGTACGTTTCTAGTATGATTCAAGTAGAGAGTTTGTAAAGAAGCAGGAAGTATTTCCTCACTCTGCATGGTCGCTGAGGCCAGGAGCATTATCTTTGCTCTTAAAAAAACTCATCCTAAGCTTAAAACTGGCTACAGTATTTGGGCGTCAACACTCTGAGCAGCCAGCCACACCTAGAAAAAAAATTTTCACCACACAATTTCAATTGGCTACTTATCAGCTGTAGAATTCAATTATAACAACTTAAAAAGTTGTGTAATGTTGTAGTACCTGTTTTAGGGGTAAAATTTCTTTCGAATTACATATAAATCTTGACTAATGTTGTTGGTGATCTCAGGTGTTCTTGAAAAATTTTTTGAAATCCTGAAAAATAACCTAAGTGTATTGTTAACTAAAAAAAAAAAAAGCCAAGTTTCGACAGGTTTACAGACAGACCTTTGCGATGACCCAACTGAATTTTAATTGTCTAGAATGACACCTGAGACACATCATAGCTCACATAAGAGGGAAATGTATTTATATTACCGTGCCCGCCTCTAATGGTCTATTAAAGTAAGCATCTGTATAACGAAAGGGTCACCTCAGTATGAAGGCAGTGCATCGAAGATGACTAATGAGAGTATTAAATGTGGAGAACCTGACTCTCGTGAGAGAAGACAAAGAGAATTTGGGAATTTTGAGGTTAGGAATGGCATGAGAAAAAGACAAGGATAAATCAAGATGCCAAGCAGATGATATTTACACTGTGGATCCCAGTTTAATTTCTAAGAGGAAAAACAAGAAGTAACTTCTATGCCATGATGCTCCCTTAGATTTAGGGGCTACCATTTGCAGGGGTGTGAGGAAGTTCTAGGTTGTACTGAATTCATCAAGATCATGGTCTTGATAATGGAATCTCCCTGTTGCATCCCTCAGTTTCTAGAACAGGTTTGCTATCTGACCTGTAATGGATGTGTCTTGCGTAGGAATCGACCATATTTCAGTGACTCTCTTGAGCTGGTTACGCTTTCCCTTTTTTTTTTCCTTCTCCTGTGTACGTTGATACTGAGAAGTGCTGACAGTTGCAGCACGCAGGTGCTATATTCCTACTTTCATGGCATTGCTTTTCATCTTTATGTATTTTTCAAACCATTGATTCTTCATTTTTAACCTTCCCCTTGTGAGTCTAACATTAAATCTGGCATTTGTGTTTCACTGTCCATGCAATGTTATTTTCTGGATTGCAGGATTTGTACACAACTCATCATGTTGCACAGCATATTCTAAAGTGAACCCATAGTTAAACGGATGCAGTATTCTGGCATTCCTTATTCTGCACCCTAAACTGATACATCTGAAGAGAGACATCCTTTGCATGGCGAGCCCGATTGATTGTAAGAACTTGGTGGATTTTTCAGTGTTACATCCTCTTCTTACGGTGTGAGAATATGCATTTAATAGGACTGCATACTTGAGACTTTTGTAAGTCATGTGTTTTGAAACATTGAAGATATGTCCTTGATATAGGCTGATTTGCCTTTTTTGTCGTAAGCTCTCTCTCCAATAAATATGCTGCTACAACAAATGTCAGTTATAAATGTGTGTTATTAAAGGAATGTGACGTTCAGTGTCCCCACAGTGGAACTTCAAAATGTTTGGAAATTTGGATAACATGCTTTCATGTCTTTATCCTCTGAATGTGTCCTTTCAGAATCTAAAAACCTGAAATGCTACTTGGTCAAACAGCTGCTCTACCTGAAATTAACAGCACAGCAAGACCAGTGCAATCACTAATCAAGTAAATATATAACTCTATCCTACATTACAAACGGGTTCATAAAAACAACAGCGAATTGTAGGGTCCTCTGTCATATCTGCTATTGCAGAAGACTCTTCATTTCGTGTATTTTTCCTATTTTAGAGCAAAATGCAGGCACGTTCACTCTCACTGTGTACATTTTATTTCTATTTTAGGTGAGTGATGAAGAAATAAACATTAAATGAAAGCATGTGGAGATAGTTTATATCTTTACAAGTCATCAAAGAAAGGATTTAGAAAGAAGTGTTACTGTCACTTCACAATGAAAAGCACTTTTTCAACCTTCTTGGCTGTTTTAAGTGAATTTCTGTTTAGAACATACCAAATTCTGTGGATACAAAACTTGAGCTGCTTCAGAAGGAAGGACAGATGCACTCACCAGGCTGTAGGTGTAATCTCTTGGCAAATATTGACCTGTGTCAAATCAAAGGGGCAAAACCCCGTGCTGCAATCTTAGTTGCAATTGCTATCGAACTGATCATCTAACGAACTTCAGAAGTCAGCAGGGTGATGGGTGCAACTGAAATGACGTATTTGCTTAGTTATGAATAGGGTTTGACTTAGCTCTGACCTTCATTAAAAATTCATGTAAAATAGCAGTATCAAAGCAATGTGGATGTTGAAAAGACAAGTTATGTTAGAGAAAGAGCATTGCAACTGCTCCTCGGAGAGTGATTGAGTTTGGTTTGTTAATCCATTGCTTGCTTTTTTTTTTTTTTTTTTTTTTCCTGATGAAACTGCCAGGAGGTAGACTGGCCTTTGGGTGGGTAGAAATGAACTTCGACGTGAGTATTTAATATCAGATCACCAATTCGTTGATAGAAGCCACTATTTTTTTGGAGAGGGCGTGGAGAGTTTAGTGCTAATTACTCAGTCTTACTGCTCAGCAGGTGACAACAGAACTAAGGATTCATAAATAGATTTAACGTTTTTGAAGTAGTTTTTCAAGAGTTGTCAGGAACTTTTTGCTGCATTTGTACACATTATGTAATTAAATGGGAAGAAATAAATGTTATACCAAAGTGTAACATCTATACATAGCAATTACAGGCTTGAGATTTATATGTATAAAGTGTAATTAGGAATTATTTCACCAATTATAGGATAAGAGAACATAATTTTGTTGCAGAGGAGTCTTGCCTGCTGCTCTGTGTGGTTACTTAGTAAAACATCACATTTGCCTGAAATTCTCAGAGTCTAAAATTGCTTGTAAAATACATTGCAGCTTGATTTTAACTGTATTTGAAATGATGATGGAGGATGAAAGATAATGTGAAATTTTATTTTGCTTAGAAAACCTCCATCTTTTTATTTATGCGAAATGAAATAAGTTATGATCTCCTCAAAGATAGTGTCCCAAATCCCTCTTTCATTTCTAATTTTCGTGTGTGTGCTCAAAATCTCCAAAGAGGTTGCAGGAAGCGGTAAAAGCATGCATGGGGGGATTGCTGCCGATGATCATGGCCATCGTGTTTTCTCTGTTTAGTGGCTGCGTGTTTTAGTTGCTCAGTTAACTGGTGAGGTTCTCCTCCCTCCCGCTTACTCCCCTGTAGTAGAGTCATTGCAGCTGTTCTCAGGAAAGTAAGATACGAAGTGTATTTGCTGACCTAGCGATGTTTTCTGTTACCAAAGCAAAGGATTTTTCCTGATGTACTGACGCGTATACCCTTCCTAACAGAGTGTTTGACAGATAAACATTTCTTCACTGCTTCCTTGAAAAATCTGAGGTATGGGCCTGACTTTCTCTCCTGATGAGAAAACACAGCTTAAAAGCAGGTTGTTTTATTCTTTTCTATTCTCTGCCTTAGGCTTTTGGATTTTTTTTTATTACAGTTACACTAAACAGAATTAATCTAATACTTTCCTGGTGAATCATTCCCTAGAAGTGTGGTTCTGAGACAGATAAAATTATTTGTAATTTGTATCAAATTCACTAACTGGTTTTAAATATTGTTGAAGGTTTAAATGAGCAAGATAGAAAGGGAGATGATGAAGGATTTTCTTTAAATATGTTGTATCCTGGATCAAAAGAGAGATCTGAAGAAATATTCCTCTCCACTCAGAAATATGATTTCTGGCATAAATATGATTATGATACTCTATTATGATAATATTGATGGGGTTTTTTTCCGTGAAGAGGAAGGGTATCAGTACTGAGTTAAATTAATCCAAGTCATCCACTTCTCTGATCTGATAAGCTGCCTAACAAACAGCTGAAAACTGCAAGATACCCACCGGCTTCTTGGGACAAGTGGAGCAGGGGGAGGGTCTGTGGAAGGAGTCTGGAAGAGGTTCACAGCAGAGCTCGAGAGATGGTTATCTTTGGTTCAGTTAGAACATCTCATGCGCTCCAAACAAGATCTTGCTGCTGTCGTCATCTTCATACTGAGGAGAAAAAAATCTTGCTGCCTTTTCTTTTTTCCCCTGACCTGCAAGTCTAGTTGGTCTAACTTCTGATCTGAGATTGGTTAGCAATTATTCACATAGCTCTGGTGTTTAGACACTTAAAGTAACCTCATGCCACGTACAAAGCTCATCCATTTAATAAAATCTTGCTTACTTAGTGCTCCAGACATATTCGTGAGTGTTCTGACTCTCCGTTCTCCTTGAAAGATTTTTGCCAAAGCTCTAGATTTGTGATAAAACAGTACTTTTAAAACACAAATTTGTAATGAAAATTTGACTTTCAGATACAGAGCCTGACTTCATAATCCTGCGTTCTGTGCTGTGGAAGTGCTTTTTAACATGCTTTTGAAACAGTTGCAATTACTTATTTTTTTTTTGCAGCTGACTTGAACTCAGTTAAATATTACACATTTGAAATGCTTCCTTAGATTTAAAATTTGTGCTGTTTTATACTCTGCCATGTATCAAGATGAGTCTAGTGAAGGAGCAAAACAGGAAAAGTGGTTTTGTTTTTTTTTTCCAGTTTTAGGCAGAAAGTTCTTGATGCTTTGAAGTTTCTTGTCTTCAGCTGATGATTGAAGCTCCAGCAGTGTGGCTACCTTCATGGCTTTGCATCCAGCAGCAAGAGCTGTCTGTCGATTTATGCATTTTCTTGCTTCCAAGCACCTGAGAAACAAATTTCTGGAAGGAGTGTTTTATCAGCAGTTTAGTATGGCAAGGCTTTGGAATACGTTTTCTTGTTTCTGAGTAGGTAAACGCCACGACAGAGCTAGCTCCAAGAGAAACAATTTATACATGCTTTTTTTCAGAGCAAGAGGGGATCTCCACCTGCTTGCACTTACTTTGGACTTTTCCGAAACTCAGATGGCTCCAGGGACTGGAACCTGAAAGGTGCTGAGCATTTCTGACCCCACTCCATCAACCAGCAGGCTTCTCGTGCAATGCTGCATTCACAGCAGTGATCACTCATGGGTTTTTTACTTCTTACTAGTGTACACTTCACAATGTTTAATAGTTTCAATTTAGTTACTGAATTCCATATTCCTCTTGTAAAGCATTTTCTCTTTGTGTTTCTGTTCCTGTTGTAGCTGTCTGCCCCAAATGGTTAGTTTGTGTGGATGAAAAGGTAGGTGGTGTTGCTGGTTTGCATTTTTCCCAGAATTGTTTCCTATGGCATTCATTCATATATGCCTAGTCTTGCCCTCTGCTGGGAATACTGACTGTATCTATTTCATGACCTTTTTGCCATGCAAATTCTTTGGGTTTTTTTTATTTTATTTTGTTTATTTGTTGTTGGGTTTTGGGTGCTTTTTTCTGGCAGGGGAGTAATTGCAATTTTAATATCTAGATGCATTCACTCAGTTCTCCAGTGTGATGGCTGATATACTGTCGTCTTCTCTAGTATATTTTATTGAGATTTAAAAAAACCTCTGGATCAAGGAGTGTGCTTCCTCACATCGTTTACATGCCACATTCATCTGCAGCACTGAATACCTAAGAACAATACCAGCAATGTTTATTAAAAAATACGTATCAATGCAAAAAAGCATAAATGCCGTTATGATATAGTGAAAGTTCTAGCCATTTTATTGTGCTGACTGCCATAAAATTGTGTGTCCAATTCAGTGAATTTAAATACTTTTATCGATTGGAAACTTAATTTATTTCATGCATTGCCACAGTCTGTTTCCCTGGGGTTAACACTGGGGCTAATACAGTTTAAACTCCTCGTTAAGGACTTGGGCAGTGGGACTGAGTAATCATCAGCAAATTTGCCAGTGACACCAAATTGGGGAGAGTGGTTGATACGCTGGAGGGTAGGACTGCTATTCAGAGGGACCTTCACAGACTGGACAAATGGACTAGCAGGAACCGCTTGCAGCTGAGATAGAATAGCCCCATACAGCAGGACAGGTTAGGGATTGACCGGATAGAAAGCAGCTTCACAGATAAAGACTTGAAGATCTTCGTGGACATCAAGTTGAACGTGAGTTAGTGCACACTTGAGGAATACTAATTCCATATTGCACTAAATGAGTAAAATCACAGCACCAGAAATGCGTGTTGACAGGATAAGAGACCGTGGACACCGGTTGCAGTAAATGAAATCCGTTAGGTGTAAGGAAGAAAAATTTCACAGTGGAGTTAGTTAGGCTTTGGATCAGAGATGCTGTGAAATCTTCATCCTCAGAGACAGCCAATATGTGACTGAACAAGACCCTGAACAGCCTCATCTGACTTTAAAGTTGGCCCTGCTTTATAAGGGATTAGGACCAGAAGGCTGCCAGAGTCCCTGATGATCTAAATTACTCTTAACTAGGTATTTGAAATATGATTGCATTAATTGTTTCAAAGGCAGAAGTGGTGGCATCTCACGAGGCATGCAAGCCAAACTGTCTGACTGGGCAAACGTTTCTTAATAGAAGTTTGTCCGAGTGCAAGCAACAGTGGCAACTGAAGAGGTAGGAGGGGATTATCAATATTTCAGTAGTCTAGAGGTGTGTTCAAGCTGAAATTTCAGCAGATCTGTTCTCATTTATTTCTTTTTACTGATACCATTCCTGCCTCTGTATATAGTGGATGACTTCTTTTACACCAACAAATTGGATCGGGTAGTCAGCACCTGCAGAATAAGGAGGAAGAAAGATTTCCCTGTCTAAAAGACATATTTTTGAGTAATCTTTTTCTAGTCTGAAGAAAAAAAGAAACAAAAGGGGGGAGGAAGTGATTTTTAGGGTCCGTTTTATTTAAAAAAAAAAAGTTGAGGGGAAAGAAAAGTGCGTAAAACAGACGGTTTTATTTAAAGCATCCAAAGCTGATAAGGGAAAAAAATGGGGATACAACACACAGGCTGCAAATGCAGTTCTCATGATTTCAATCTGGAAGGCTGTACAGTACATCTGTTTAACATCTTGCAGTTTCAAGAACTCTGCCTTGAAAACCTTCTGTCACAGTGACACATGAAATAAAAGGTTATGTTATGACTTTCAGATGCAAACCTGTAAAAGGTTTATCTAATGGCATACCATCTTTTATTAACCCATTGCTGCTACTCACCTATAGCTCCTTTGCCAGCAGTTTTGGGAGAGATTCTACTGTGTAATGAAAAATGTCAGACTGCAAAAATAATTCTGCAACTGCATTAGATGACTGATTTGCCATACATAAATAGCAAAATTCCGTATCTGTATGTGTTCTCATCTGTTTTCTCCACTGCTCTTAATATTATTCAGCTCTATCATCTTTTTCATTGATGAAAAATGGAACAGGTTGTTCTATTTCTGACATGAACTTTGAGAACATTTCGAGTGGCACAGAATAATTTCAGCAGTTTCAAGATTTATGACGACGCGAAGGATAAAATACTAGAATGGCTTAAACACCTTTTCAGAGGTCTGAGTTTAAGACCATGAATTAGGAGAAGTAAGGGTGTAATGGTTGCCTTCTCATTAATACTTACTACCTCTGCATCTCAATTTGAAAAAATGACCAGCTTTTGCTCAGAGGACAAAGCTATAGTATAAAAGTTGTGTTGTCAAAATCTTCATGCTAGAGCTGTGCAAGGAAATGTTTATTGGGCTAGGCTTAAGTTTGCTTAGTGTTAGAAAGTGTGGTTGGTGGTTCTGCAAGGTCCTACACAACAATTGCCTAGTGCTAAATAGAGGGGGTGCTATCATCCACTTCCTGGAAAACTTCCTTTAACCTCTTAAAACAGAATTTGGGGGAAACTGCCCTGGCTTCCCTGCCTCTGACAGTCTATCAGTATTGCCCAGTGGGTCAGAGAGAAATGAAGGGCTTTAGCTACTGCCCAGGGATGCTTCATACCTTGCCAGATCAGGTGGTGCAAGCTTTCACCCAGACTGAATGGTTCAAGTCTGGTGGTTGCGAAACTAGAGTCTGGAGCACGATTGCAATGCTTGTCACTTGCACAGTTCTTCAGAGTGACTTTGGTTAAGTTACTCAGCTGGGCAATGCTGTGGCTTGCATTTACAAACCAGGGATGGTAATATTTACCTTGCTGAAACATGCTTTATTCATTGTCTGCAAAGTACTTAAGAGATCCTTGGTTGAAATTTCAGTGAGTGCTGCTATTTAATATGTTGAAGTGTGATTTGTTGGTTTGCTTTACAAGGCACAGATGCTCCCCAGGAAACAATGGTGATTTCTTTACCTCCAGGAGCTGGTGGCACGCAAACAGCAGACGCATCGCAACAGTGAGCTCTGCTGTATGACCTACAGCGAGTGGGTGTGTGAAAGGGAGAGAGATAGCATTTCCTTCATAGACATACACACCCCCTGACCCAGACTAGGGAAGAATCTGCTTTGCAGAAGGTTTGCTTCAAGGGATTTTCCACATGTATTTTATTATGTTAAAGCTGATAGTGGTGACAAGTTGCACATTAAGTAACTGTTTCTTCAAAAATGTGCTGTTTATATTCTCTTTAGGAAGAGTGATGTAATACTGGGTTTCTCAGATAAACAAAGTCATTTGGTTATAGAATATGTTACTATTGCATACGAAGCTTGCTCTCATCTGCCTCGTACCTACTCATTTCAGGCCTCTGGCTTTAAATGATGATTACCTGCATGTTTAGGGAGCCATGTATTCATATTCACTAAGTTAGTAGCCAGTGGTTTCCACCAGGGAAATAAGTTCAGTACGCTGCTAGTGATTTGGTTTTGAAAATATCGGCGAGGTCCTCAACATCAGAGTCAGTGAAACATGTGGTCCTAATCATTCCCGTAAAAAGGAGACATGGTCTATTTTCCATTAGGAATGGTGCTTACAGCAAATGAGTAAATACAGAATGAAATTTATACATGGATTAGAACTTTGTGTGTGTGTGTGTGCATTCAAACATGCATGTACATGTTTGAATGAGTGTGACATGATGGCTGCTGTGACGGCCAGCCTCAGAGAAAAACTCGGTTGGTAGAAGAATTGGAAAATACAGCTGCTTTCAAATAATTTTTTTCTCCTTCCAGCCAGCAAAGTTCAAAACTTACATTTGCATCATGTAACTGGCATAGAGGAGCTACAGTAAAATTTCTTGTAGAGGTGTTGGGATTTTAATTTAACCCTTACTCAGAACAGAGCTCATAATGACAGAACGGCAGCCCCACCCCTCACAACGTGCTGTGCCAGGACACAGAATCAGAGACCAGCCTTAGCTGGACTAGTCCTATAGAGCTTGGCATCGGAGAGTGGTAGTGAGAACTGCCCTGTCTTCTAGGAGATGTTTTAGCCCACTGAATCAGGAGGACGCTGTGGGGCTTTCTGCTGGAGCCTCACCCTCTTCCCTCCTAGAAGAACTGGCAGAAGAGGGTAGTATACTGGCTGGCAGAAACTCTGTCTGATTTCTGCCTGGTCACCTTCCCGCTGCTGGGCGTGGAGCCTTCTGGTGGGTGGCACTGCAGCAAAGCAGAGCCTTCGTTGGTAGGTTCCTGTTGGGCATTGGAGCAGGGGCCTGGGTATTATGTCCACTTCCCTCATTTTAGCGAACTTTGTCATACTCGACGCTCGGGCATTCACGAGATAACAACCAGGGGAGAAAGCAGTGCTTGGTTCTGCCTTGAGCACATTTATGCAGGCCAGGTGTGGAGCAGAATGTCAACTACAGCTTTTCTAGAGAAGCATCTGTGCTCCACTTTTTCAGCTGAATTTGTGTCTGAGGTAGCCGGTTCAAAACTGACTGTCTGAAAATATCCCTCTTCCTTTGGTGTTGCTGTGAATCCAACCTACAGACAAACATATAATTTGGGTTAACAGGCAGCCTGTGAAAGGCTACAGGGCTCCTTCATTGTCTTCTAGGCTTGGTAATATCTGTACCGTGACGTCTTCAATCACTCTTGGGCTCTCCTTCATCTCTCTTCTGTATACACCACTGCATATGATCTCACCAGTTGCTAACTAGGAGCTTTCTGAGTCGTGTATTTGCGAGACAAGGATTGACACTGAGTGATAAAATTTCATTCACAGAATTTTGGAAGTTTAAGAAGGGAAACTTGCTTTCTTTCACAAGCACTGAAGCTGCTTCATACTTGACTATAAGTAAACCCATGAGCTACATTTACTTATAGTTTATTATCTTCTTACGCTGCTTTTTCTGTGATTGGAAAGAAACAGATAGGAACCAGACCTGTGCTTTTCATTTGACAGCGCC
>NW_010392299.1:42979-43272 GCF_000710305.1 Buceros rhinoceros silvestris | reverse complement strand
ACCCCCCCCCCCCCCCTTTTTTTTAATCAATGTATGTTAATTACAACTAAATGATGGTTTCCTGGAAGAGGTCAATTTTCCAGGTACCAGTGTGAATTTCTGTGTCTTCTCCTCTCTTGTGAGATTTCTGCTTCAGCTTTGATGGCATGCTGGATCTGGCATCTTTGGAACGGGCAGATATCAAAAGTTTTTAGAGGCGGCTGCTTATGTTGTGACTCCCCTCCCCAAAAGGAGTTTTGTGGCACAGATTCCAGGCCGTGTAATGGGCTTTGCCTTGCTGTGGCCTCTCTCCT
>NW_010392299.1:0-42851 GCF_000710305.1 Buceros rhinoceros silvestris | reverse complement strand
TCTTTCCCTCACAAGTACTATATATTTCTCCTGAAGGGTAATTAAAACATTTTTTCAAGTTGAACTTGTTCCTCGCAATGGTGTAACTTAGATGTGAAAGGTGTTGGTCTGGTGACACATCCTTACGTAAGTGGCATATATAAGACAGTCCCACTGCTGGGGACTCAGTATATACCCAGTCTTTCCTCTTAGTGATTCAGCTTGAGGAGGCAATTGTAATGCACATCAGTTCCTATCTCTAATCTGGCAAATCACAGAGCCACCATATGCCCTGGTCAGGTACTGTTGTTGCCTGACCCAGTTTAAAGATAGGGTATGTTTAGCTGTCCGGCAGCTGCACTATGAGCTTCACGGTGGCGTGCATTCCCTGTGTCACTTTTCAGAGGCTGAAGTCATTGTTACCTTAAGGTTCTCCAATTTCTATTGCATTTTTGTAAAATCCTGCATCTGGCACTTTTGGCACTGGTTAGAGTTATGCAGGTTTTCCTGCAGCTTGTCAAGATAAATCTCCCCCTTTTCCTCTGACGCTTGTATTGTCATCACTGATCCCCAGTCTTGTGTGTTATTCATGGTCTTGCTTTCAGATGAGGGAGAACATTAATTCACAAAAATAAATGTGTTCGTATAAGCTTCACTCAAGTCAACGTTTCCCGTTCAAAAATACTGCTTGGGCATGTCCATAACTTCGACAGGACTTTCAGCATGTACTTAAAATACTTAAATGCTTAACTGGACGGGGATGGACTAAATCTTTCCTGAAACAAAGCCATAATTTTTGATGTGTCAGTTACATGACCTATTGCAGAATCTGCTTTGACAGATGCATCTAGGTAATGTGAAAGCCATGGAAAGGCTTCTTTGTGGGGAAGCTGTGTATTTTTTTTTTATATATTTATTTTTTCCTCTGTTCCTCCTGGAAATAGTATTTACCACTGCTTACTTTTTTTATATATGTATGCACACATAGAATTATGGAATCATTTTGGTTGGAAGAGACCTTTAAGATCATCAAGTCCAACTGTTAACAGAGATGAGGTTTCTAGGGAGAGGTGGTAGTTTTCTTAGAGGGACTAATAAAGTTAGTCTGAGAAAACCTGAAGGAAAATGCATCCCCGGTCCCTGCTAAAATCAACAGATGTTGGCAATTTTCTGTTTTTCAAAATCAGACCATACTGTTGCAAATGGAGAGACACATTTCAGAGAAAAGATGCTTTAGGTCAAATGCTTCCCCATCTAAGGCCTATGGGGCAACATGTTGCCCATTAAGAGCCTTGCTGTTGGTGAGAAAAATGAGGGAAGTGCTTATAGTAAAGTATACTACTATGGTAGTAGGGCACTTTTTACCCACAGTTCCAAAAAGGTGCAGTTCCTCCCATACTTAATTTTTCTGCTTTTGATATGCAGACAATAACCACTATTTCAATTGCCCTTGCCTAGTTGATACTCAGATTACACATATTTAAGAGCATCAAAAGAGGAGGGAAATCTTTGATGTTGATCCGTGCTATTGGACAACACTACATGGGAACTGCAGCCGTCCCAGTTGGTGGAGAGAGCAGAACGGGTGGGCTGTGCCCAGCAGCTGGCTTTCCCCCCGAGGACATTGACACAGATTGTTTTCTGTTCTGCCCTGAGTCCGTGTGCCAAGGTTTTATTTTTTGCAAGCATGGAAAAGGTGAGGTAAGGTGACACAAAAGTTAAGTTTGCAACAATTTATTGTGGCCAAGAGCAAGTGAGGAGACCAACTGAGGAGCATCTTACATTCAATAGTTCCTCATTGGTTAAAAAGATTTCGGTACGTCGGCATGCTGTCCTTCCCCTCCCACCCCCCCGCAAAGTCCTGCCTATGCAATTCGGATAATCTCCCAGCACAGAGAATTTAGGAAGTCCGTCATTTTCAAAAAGCAGTCACGAGATCTAGCTGTGACTTTGTATCTAGAATGATATACACAAAGGAATGTCTCAGGAAGGAAAATTACCTCATAATGCAGTTAGGTCAATCTTAAATTTAAGAATACTTTTTCCTTGGTCGTGGTTGTGAACTCAAAGCCCACGTTGTTGGTATCCCCGTGTAACTTACCCAGGACATGGAAGCACTGGGGCACTGGGCTGGCTTTGCATCAGGCAGGTGGTTGTCAGGACAAGAAATGGGATCTTGTGTTTTACAGGAGAATAGAACTTAATTTTTTTTTTCCACTTCTGCATTTCAGAAAGGTACATGGTATGTCAAAATTTTGTTTGGTGTTGTTTTTTTTTGTTTTGGTTTGGTTTTTTTGATGGCAAATTTGTCAGTTTTTCAACCAGCACAGTCAAACTGCTGTGAGCTGAAATCTTGCAGAGTGTCACTGATTTTGATTGTTTAGGTAGTAAAACATGGTAGTTTCATTTTGGGCTTTACCATGTATTTTCAAGTTTTCTTGCATATGAAGCTTGAAGCAAAACGAGAGTATAAAAAAAACTGGCAGAAAGAGTGATTGGGGAATAAAAATACGCAACTTTATAGTATACCTTTCAGTTGGATGAAAAAAGTGCAAGCAGTATGCGAGTGAATCAAAACTATTCACCAGAGAATTCTGTGTTCTCAGTTCATGTCATGAAGGAAATGAAGAGAGAGCGTGTTATGACAACTTTGTCAGGCAGTGAGTGATTTTTTTTTTAACTTTTTTTTACATTTCATTTTATTCTTTTACTGCATTTGAATGAAGACTTTCAAATCTACTTCCCTTTGAAAACCAGTTTCTCAAAGAGTTGACTTGACCGTCTAACGCTGGACTGAAATGAGAAACCTGTGCTTGGCTTTTGGCTGATACATCACATAGTGCTGAGATGACGCTCTTGTCCAGCTGGAAATATTCAGTTCATTGTTCATCCATCGCGATCAGGATGTGTCATGGGGGTTGCCCTGTTTGTTCTATTTTTGTTGCTTTCCTCTTGCCTGCACGGTTAAATAGTTTCAGCATAAATGATAACTGGGGCTTTATCCTAATACATACATACGTCTGTCTGTGCAATGTTTTCATCAGTAACACCCTTTCAGGGGAAGGAGAGAGGAATGTACCTCGTTCTGAATCATAGTCTAGCTTCCACTGGGTTTGAGTCCCGCTCCCTTTTCTTCTCCAGGCTATCCCATTTTCCCCTTTCTTCGGGGGTTTAGCTGTATTTATTTTCCAGCTCAGCAATACAGACAGATTATTACTGTGTGCTACTTAGGGCACTGTGGTATCTGATGGTTTAAGCATAAATCTGTCTGGGAATATTGTGGATTCTGATTTGGTTCCGGGGGTGATGTATTGTTTGGCATTAGGAAAATCACTTAACGGTGTACCCCAAAAGGTGAAAAGTTAGTTAGTTAACCTAAGAAAGGCCATATTAAAGTTAATTTATGATGAGGTGCTAATTGAAGATGTGGCAGTTCATAGTTTTTTATGTTTCAGGTTGGGAGGAAATGTAAGATAAGTGCTAGGCGTGGTTCTAGTGTTAGATCATATCATTAACATGAAACTGTTAAAGCCTCTCAGTCTTCACTGTAATTTTCCCATGTCTTAAACTACCAGTCATGAGAAACTGGAACGTAACAACTTCTGAGAAATACTGTTTTCCCATTATAAAATAGGTCCAGTACTTTGTAACTCAGCTAGGTTTTTAGAATGTATACTTTCATATTTATTTGTGTGTGTGTATATATAACATTATATGTAAAATTTGCGGCAGAGAAGAAAAAAGATAAGAATTTCTTGATGTGAAGGCCTCTGTTAAATTAACTGTGGAAGGAATTGGTGGATTTCTTGTTAATTTTTTGGGACAATAAGTCTGTCTCATCTGTATTTTTTAACTTCTAAGAAGCACGTGTTTTAAGAACTATGTAAATTATTACTTTTATGCAAAAGCAGGATAGATCAGAGAGCAGATAACAGACTTACATATTTTGGTTCCCAAATTTATTTCCTCTGCTAAGTTTTGATGATGAAAAAGAAAACCTACAGCCGAAGTAAAGGAATGATTTCCCCTACAGTGGAAATATTGATAAATCCTGACTTCTGCAGGGTACTCTCTGAGATTACTGGTTTAATAGTTTGAGCAATGTCCTGCATGGGTAATACCATGGGAAGGAAGCAGTGCACAGTTGCATACTGATTGAGAAAAGAGAAGGAAAGAAAAGAAATGTGTGCCCTGGGCCAAATTTGTGAGAGATGACATATGTATTATTGATTGCTAGCAGAGGTTTATCTTAGTTGCCAAACATCCTGTATGTTAGCAAAAGCGTAAATGATTATACCTTCTAGCATCAGTAAATGTAGGACCTAGGAAGGCATTGTAAGACACGAAGGTCCTGACTTCAGTGTAATGTTTTTGACCTTTTACTAATTCTAATATGCTTTAGACCTTTTTGGCTGAGAGTTGAAGCATTTTCCTTGCTCCTTTGAAAGAAGAGTTTAATACACGGCTCTGGCGCACGCAGTTAATAGCAAAACAGCTTTTGTTATGCTGTGCAATATTCCATAGAAATCCAACTGAAAGAGGAGGAAAATTGTGGGTAAACATGAATAAATAAGGAAGTGATTAGATTATATGAGAACTGTTTAGATTCTGATGGAAGTTTCTGTAATCTGCTAATGGCAGTAAGTACAGTTTAATTACTAATGCCAAAAAAGGAGGCTGAACATGGGAGGGAGAGTATTTTTCTACTTGTTACCACTCAAAATTTTCTAAAAGCTATCCATATGGGTCCACTTGGTCTGGACTTATAGGCAAGTTGGTCTCTAGCCAGATGCTCCATCTCCTTGAGCTCACACCTCTCTATAGAGCTCTAATGTCCCCCTGAAGAGTACTTTTTTATTTTTTTAAACTCTCTAATTTAGATTTGGCAGTTGAAGCATGATGGCGATTGAATGTTTTGAGAACGAGCAATAAATAAAGCCTTAAAACTTCCATTGTTTTGTCTCTCAGTTGCTGTGCTATGCAGTTGCATAAGCATCCGTAGGCTAATGTAGTGGAAATCAGATTGGATTACATCTGCTAAGGTCACATTTTGGTTAAGATTTCTTTCCTTTTTTTCTTCTTTTTTTTCCTTTCCTCCAAAGGTCCAGCTATCCTCGTTTGTATCATAAATAGGGAAATATAAAGGAGGAGTGCTTTATTTTATGAGACAATGTCCAACAAGGAATTGGTTGAATGACAAAGGTAGAGTTTGGCTGATCTGAACAACCTAGTTGTACTGAAACGTGATTTCTTTCCCCCTCCCCACCTCCTTATTAAGACCTCCTCTCTTCTTCCACCTTTGATCTGTGTGTCAGATGGCTCTTTCAAACTGTACAAGCCCCACTAAGCCGCAGAGATTTGTGCTTCTCTGTCAAAGCAATATAACAAGGTTGTGGAAAACATGGGGTATCTCTAAGGCGACAGTGTGTTCTCCACCCTCCTGCAGAGCTTTGAAGGCGGCAAAGGTTTTTTGACTGCGTGTAGTGAAGGTGGTTGGGTCACAGAGTCACTTCTAACACCCCAGTCCTGATACTGAGGTTGTATTTTGCAAGCAACGCCCGTGATTGTTACAGAGCCAGGGCTGGGAGAAAGCACGTGTAGGTCACTGTACAGGATGTGGATGTTAAGTGCATGCGTGAAAGCCTGGAGGTTTTCCGGTTGGTTGGTTCTTCCACGCTCGTGTGCAGTGTAGGTTGGCTGTGTAGATATCCAAAAGCTGGAAAATGCTGAGATGATATGAGCCTGCCAAGCGATACACGTAACACAGTGTTCCGCTAAAACCGGGTCACAAAACTGGGCACAGGCAAAACAACCCATACTCTGCCAAGTACTCTCTAAATTGTGTTTATTTGTAAATTTTTGTGAAGAAACCCAGAAATACCCCTTAAATACCTGGTAAAATTTCATTTTATTTCATACTCAAGTTCAAAACTGGGAATCCTCAGGGTCCTTATTTCTTAATATTCTCTGGAATACTCTAGTGTACGTATTCAACCCCAAAGGGTAAATGTTAAGTATTATTGCTTTATTATTATTAAAAGTTTGGATCATTTTCCAAAATATTTGGACTCTACAAAGTTTGCAAAACCATACTGGAAATTTCATAACATACTTTCTTGTAAAGTTTCTGACCTTTTCATCTGATTTCGCTACAACAACCATTCTTATAGTACTCTTGGAATTCTCTTTCTTGTTTTATTTAGACGCAGGAAATGCACATTAACTTTGAAGGGGAAGGAAAATGATTACGTTTTCTGAAATTCCAGAAACAGTTCAAATCAAGGTTTCACCGAGAATTTTTGCTCTCCTTGTTCTTCCTTTCCTTTTAGGAGTCTGGTTCATTTGAAACACAGCTTGGAGCAGGAGCAAGTTATAGCGTCAGAGGAATGGAAACTGTCCTGCCATACAGGGAGGATGGTCGAATACGTGCTGTTGCATTCCCCGGTGCGTTGTGCAGGCAAATGCAGCCTTCACGCTTTGTGCCCTTTCTCTCTCTCAACAGACACTACCTAAAGAAAGAGCTGGGTGTTCTCAATGCTTTGCTTTCTTCCTTCTTCTGCCATTGCTCGTGCTTTCACAGCTGTGTTCTTCTAGAAGATGTTTGTAGTTTTATTGTACCATCTATTCTGCTTTTAGCCACTGTGGACCCCCAGACTGTTCCGAGCCTCTTGAGGATAATCATATTTTAGAGCTACAAATCCTGTTAGAGACAAACTGCTTTGAGTGGAAAAAAAAAATTGTTTTTTTCCTGACAAGAAAGCTGCTGGCAAAAGAAGTGACAGTAAGGCTTCATAAGTGTTTTATTCTAACGTGCCATGTGGATGCTTTTGTTCTCAAAGGCAGCCATTTTGTGGTTTCTCTTTCAAAGGGACTAAGTGAAGCAATATAAAGATGCACTGTTTGAAGTAAGCATGTCTGCAGAGGGAGCTACTATTCAATAAGTGTGGGGTTTTTTGCTAGTTACTGACCTTTTTTGTCAAGCCCTAAATCTTCATTAAGATACCACGCTCCATCGTTCGGGTCAGATTGTAATTTCCTGTTTCTTTGTCATGAGCTAGATCTGTCCATAGAAGCTTTTGCCACCTAAGGGTTTGATTTGTGTTTCAGTAGCACTCTTGACCAGTAGGGACCAATCAAACCAGGTGAAGGCTCCAGCTACGTCAGTGAAAGATATCTGGTCATCTGCATGCCACAAGACTGTGTTTACTCTGAAATAGTAGAGGTGAGGTGGAGGGTAAGAAAACAACAGCATGGGTAACTGTGAAATGTCTGATACACTGTCAGGTTGAATTGACGTTTCATTTATTTCAGGACTAAAAGGCAAATGTGGGGGGGCCAGAGGCATCCCCAGCAGTTTTATTGTCTTTGTGCTTGGTAGTTTATTTAAGGAAAGAAAACCTCATTCTGGTAATGATAATTTCCAATGATTTTGTATTCCATAAGAGTCTCCTCTGTATGAGGAAGCACTCTGTGACAAATCAAGAAACCAATTAATTTCCATTTGGAGGTTTTAAAATTGCCTAGGAAAGATGGATTGATGGATATAGACTACCACTGTTGAACAGAGGATGAGAAAAAATGATTAAAAGCAACCCCAGGCCTCAGAAAAGCTCCAACTTTACTGTCTGAACTTCGTGCACATAAATAACAAGCTTGTGTTAAAGCCCCAAGGCTGCCACATAAAAACTGCAAATTGTGATAAATTAGTTTATAAAATATAGTCCTCACAGTAGATGACTACAGACTTGGGACTGAAACGTTTTAGCAGTCCATTAGCCATTTTCTTGAATACAGAGGAAAAAACACACCAGTGACAAAAACATAGGCTATGAATATTTCTTAGATTGTGAGATCACTTTTTTTTTCCCCCCACACTTCAGAAATGGCTTTGAAGAATGCTGGTATCAGTTGTTACTTTGGCCACTATACTCTAGGCTATCCTCTCGGAATTTCTTTTTTTTTCCTACTGTATGCAGAATTTTCTGCATCCTTTTTTCTTAACTGAGAATTAAACAAAGCAACATCTGCCACATTTTTTTTTGTTCTTTGTCTTCTGTTGAGGAAGAGATAGGTACCTTCAGAACAATGTATGATTTCGTATTTTTGCTTTTGGATGTGTTTATCTCACTTTAGGTGTATCTTGGGAGCGTTAAGGTCAAAAAAGTTTGTTTTCACAGGTACTGGAAAGTGATGAAAAGGACTGGAGTGTTCTGCCAAGTGACTATTTAGCTTGCACCAACTGATAGTCTTGTGAACTTCAGGTTGTAACTGTCCTCCTTAGTTGCAGGCTGAATAGTGTTCAGTGCTGCTTCATGCAAGACGTCCAACAGGTATAGATCTTGGGACAATCTAGAGCAATGGAAAACCATGGCTTTGGTCTTACAGACGCAAAATGGGGAAAAAGTGGCCATAACCGCATTTAGATACTTCTTTAGACTGATAGAAATGGTCATGAGTTGTGGAGCAGACGCAACAGCCCATGGAGATGGTTCTGCTTCTCTGGATGCCAATGCAGTTTTTACAGTAAACTTTACATAACAAGTGCCAAGGTGTCTGATCCACTTTTGAACTGGTTGCAGAGAGCCTGTTGTACTTTGTGCCTGGCATGTCTTGCTGCCAAATCTCACGGCCTGTCACATCTTTTCTGCCTAAACTATGGCAGGAGTCGGAAGGGGATTGTAAAGGTACCCTTCTACCTGCAAACTTACCTGGCTGTATGCTGGACTGCATCTGTCAGAGCTCGGCTTCGTGTTTCAAAGAGAATATTATTGATTTAACTGAAAAGATGGAAAGGAGCTCCTTGGGTGGATTTTGAAAAAACATTTTTTAGAATGACTTTGAAACTGCTGCTTTCCAGGCCAGACGTTTTCTCCAGGTGAAGAGAGAGTTCTGTTTTTGAAATACAGAATCGATAAAATACAACCTAAAGAATTAATCATATGGGATTAAACACTGTGTTGTTAAATCCACTCAGCTTATTTTGCTAAGCTTGGTGTATAGGGAGTGATTATTGAAAATGTTAAAATTAGGTTTTAGTAGACATAAGACAGTTTCACATGAGGCGTTACTGTGATACTCCTGTGAATGTCGATGCCTTTGCAGTCCTGACTTCAGGATGGAAGACGTTCTGTCAAAACTTATTAATCCAACTGGTCATGACAGATAAACTTTCTTATTCATATGTGTTTCAGTTTGCTCTTGTTCAGTGTCAGCTCATATTACGTTCATATTTAGGGGAGATATGTTAGACTACACAATAATTAACTACCGTGTACGAGGTCTCTTTGCAGATAGGGAGTGGATCATGGAGCTGTTTGTTTCCCCTGAATTTTCACTGCCCTGTGGGTCTCTCAGCTACTGCCAGAATCTTTCCAGTGCAGTGCTAGTACAGACTAGCTAGAACAGACTGTTTTCTGTGGTGGATTTGTATAGTAAATTCGGATGATCACACTTTTTTTATCCTCCTATGTTCCAGAGATACGAAGGCGATACTTTCTTCAACATAAAACTGGAGGGTGAAGCTAAGTTATAATACTAATTTTCCTAAAAAATGGAAGATCTTCCAAATACTTGTGAATATGGAGCTTCATGTAAGTCATGCCAAGGCAGTCATTGATTTTAACTGGCTTATGAGGTAGTGGAACTGAGAGCAATAGATTTCAGGCTGTTGTTTTGAAAGGAGAAAGTTGGACGTAATTCAGATAGAGAGCCTGCTTTTAAGTCTTGACTGAAACCAGTTTTGTCAGTGAAAACTGTGTGGTTTTGATCAGGTTTTAATTTTTCTAATGAAAAACATCATCAATATAAGAAACTTCAGGCCGAAGCTTGTGAGCTGCCCCAGCACTCTAAGTAGATTTTCCAAGCATTTGGAAATTTAAAAATTTTCCCCCCAAATCTGAGAATCTACAAAGTCATCTATCAGCGAATATAGATTCAAATGCTCCATTCCCCTGGGTGTGAGGAGCAAAGCATCCCTTCAGGTAGCCCTGAAAGTCTGTATATCCCCATTCCTACACAAGTCAATAGCAGACCAGTGGAAGGAGATGGGATGGAATTCTGTCCCACTTTGCTAAAGCCAGCATTAAAGTTCCAGTTGGTCTGTTTATGCTTTTTTTGTGCCTTGAACTATTTTTCTATATCTGTTGCCCTCTGAATGGTGGAGAATTTATAAATAATTAATAAAATAAACTCCAGCCACCATTTTATTCAACCCTATGCAGGGCTAACAGTCAGTGGCCTCAAGTAGCTGTATTTAATGGCGCAATAATACAAACACAGCTTTGCTGGCAGGTGAGGCACCACAGCTCATGCAGTGTATGATGAGAAAAACCTCAAAGTGCCTTGGAACAGGTGAGGAGATGACCCTTTGTGGTCACCTAAGCAGCTGAATTTCAGAGGACTTCTGATTTATATTGAATACTGTACATATATTGTATATATTGTAAAATATGTTTATATTGTGGCCCACAAAAGTTCTTTCCTGAAATACCAAATATCACCCCTCCCAGTCCGTCTCGTAAAATATGGATTTTTCGTCTTTATTTTACATAATTTTCAGCCCTGACTTGGTTCTGTTTCTGACAAATTACAATAGCTAATCGGAGCGTTTGCCTGATAGGCAGAGGGTTAGGAGCTGAGAAAGTAGCAGCACTCAAAACAGAGAGACTAAAGAGATTAAGGGGGAGAGTCAGCAGAGAGGGGAAGAGTTTTTTCCCCTGCAGACTTGGTGGGCTGTTTTGTAAATACTGTGTCAGCACAGTAAAAGTGGCTTCTGTGGGTTTAAGAGTGAGTCTTAAAACAGTATTAGCAGGAGATGTGGCTACTGCAAAATTTTATCATAAGCCACTTGCAGCTCAAGAGTAAATGTGGAGTGGCCTATAAAGCTAAAAGTTTCTGCCTGTCTTCTTTAAACTGCTGTACTCTTGCCACTTAGCCTGATTTATGCTATTGGAAACTACAACTGTCCTTTTCTATTACTTCCTTAACCAAAATTTGTATATTGAAACCAGTGTGTCAGTTAAACTAAGATTGGTTTATGGTAATGTGACTGCATAAGGGCAAATAATTACCGTATTTTGTAAATAATAATAAAAATTCCTATTTCTTCTTCCTGCCTCTTGTGTCTCAGGGGCAGGAACACAAAAGACTTTTAAACTCTTACTTAAGTAGCATTAAGACCAAACTATGTTTACCTGTGTTTTTTATTTTTAAAGCTAATTTTGCAGGCATTATGGCTATATCCGCAAACCGTCCATGTTTGCCTTTTCAGAATGTGATTATTGCTCATAAAAGCAGTTTTAATTGAATGCTTATGTCATTAATGGCTTGTAGCATGCTTAGAACTACATGCCTCTATTTATATGACTATAGTTTATTTTTTAGAGCTCCCTGTATAACAATACTGGGAAATTACTAAAGGTTTTTTGCTATTCAGCTGGGTGATTTTAAAAGATATTGCTGTTATATTGGACTGTTGGCATTGTTGCTTAGGAATAAAAACTGAAGAAAATCATCCCTTCCCCCTTTCAAACAAAGCCACATCTAAAAAGGTCACAGAAGGAAACACACAATTCAAATAATCTCCTTGCTGTATCTGAGATTAACTTGGACACAGATGTTTCAATTTATAGTTTGATCTGGCGTAATATATACATTTAACAAAATCCTGTTTTGTATTGCTTCTATAAACACTAACGTCTGATAAAAGCATGTTGGCTTTTCTGCCATCCACTTGAATCAGAAACCTCTGAGCCAGTGCTTAGAAAGGAGGAGTCTGACATTCAGAGACCTAAATTAACTCTTTCAGCATTGGGCTGCAACTTTTTCTAGCCTTTCCCCTGCCTTTCCAATGCAAATCTGTTAGTGGTTTTCTCAATTTAAGCTGCTGTGGATAATTACTGGACTTTGTTCTTGCTGTATATAAAGATGAAATGATTCAGTGCTGTTCATTACAGCTTATTTCCGGGCCACACTGTAGCCATTAAATTTCTGAGATACTATCTGAGAAATCCCTGACATTATTCATACGCCATGACTGCGATGTTTTTTCCCCGCACTGCTGTTTGCCAGGCGTTAGCCCACCTGTCTGTAAAGGGGAGTGGCTTTGGCAGGATCAGAATCTTTATGGAAGGTCACAAACAAGCAGTCTTTGTCCTCTCTGGCCAAAAGCAGTTTCCCCTTTATCCACAAACAGCATTATCTAAAAAATGAATTGGTTCCCCTGAATCACAGATAGCACTCAGACCAGCTGATTGTTGTATCTCGAAGGTGAAGGTATCTTGCTCCCAACAGTGTGTGTCCCAGCAAACTGTGGACAGGAGAAGTGATATTAGGTTTATTTTAGAAAATAATTGGCAGCTACTTTATTATTTCCTGCTCATTATCCTAATGAAGCAGGGCACAGTAGGCAGAAAGACACGTGACAGCCAGGAATCGAATTTTGT
This sequence comes from Buceros rhinoceros silvestris, assembly GCF_000710305.1. Classification (NCBI taxonomy): domain Eukaryota; kingdom Metazoa; phylum Chordata; class Aves; order Bucerotiformes; family Bucerotidae; genus Buceros; species Buceros rhinoceros. The sequence goes on along the minus strand of NW_010392299.1, from coordinate 30,429 downwards.
GAATGTAGAGGATCATGCCCAACTTCCTATCTTCACAGTTTGGTTGGCACCTGCTATAAGGAGGTAAATATTGCTGTCTGAGGAGGTTTTTATGTTTTGGTAAACACACGCCTGTCCAATGTCCAGCCTTTCTGTTGTTTCTGAAGTTGGAGGATTTTTTCTCGCAAGCTGCGGACTCTGTGCAGTTCTGTTGACCTCAGTAGCTATTACATCCGCTGTAAGTGCAGAATTGTTTCCATGTTCCCTTAGCTAGGATACGATCACGGCCTTTATGAAAGTTTAAGCAACAGTTGTACTTCTGCCTGGAAGTGAAGGAAACACCAAACTGGTAACTAGTGAAAGAATTATCCTAGACCTTACACAAAGATTAAACATGTGCATCTGTAAGTTACGGATGGGGTAATACAAACCATACTTGTTTAGATATGTCACTGGGGGCAGGGGGGAAAGTAAAAGAAGGAAAAGTGTTTCCTGTGCTGCTTTGTAAAATGTGGAAGCACTACTTTAGTTGCACTCCGCTACGTTTCCATGAATCTTGGACATAAGGTGAAACTTAAGATCAAAAGCCTCACAACAGCTTACTCCTGTATTTGTAAGGCACGTGGTTACTGCATGGCCTCCTTTAAAACCCAGTTTAAGTGCTGAGACGTTTCCATGAATCTTGGACATAAGGTGAAACTTAAGATCAAAAGCCTCACAACAGCTTACTCCTGTATTTGTAAGGCACGTGGTTACTGCATGGCCTCCTTTAAAACCCAGTTTAAGTTCTGAGCCGGCTGAACCTGCCAGCCCGATGCAGGCAGCAGCCCAGACCCGCTCAGCTCAGGGGTTTGCTGAAGGGTAGATGTGTAGTCTACCCCATTGCTTGGAGGTCCATCTCTCCCCCTCCCCTGCCCATTTGCTCTGCCGAGGACCAAATCCAGCTGTGGGTGTGTGCAGCTGGTGTGGTCAGTGCAGGCCCTGTGCATGAAGAGCCATTGAGTGGAGAGCTGTGCTGCCAGCCAGCAGCATGCCTGGCAGGCTGACCACGAAGAGGAAGGGCTTCGGAGGCTGCGGCTGGAGGAGATGGCCTAAGAAGTGCCAGGAGGGATATTTTTTTTTTAATAAATTTTGCTGATTTTTCTATGTTTCCTTTGAAAAATGAGGGTGGCCTTATATTTGAAGTCACTTTATGTTTGGGCCAGTACGGTAGTTCTGGCTAAATCCATGAGAATGGCTAGAGTCTACAAGGATTAAACCACAATGAGGTGGAGAAGAAAGCATTCAGAATTTGTTTTGGCAGAAATTGGTTAATTAAGTCAGTTTAGCATTACACAAGACCTTAGCTTGGCCAACTTACTATCTTTGTTAAGTATGTGGCTTCCCAGGAGTAAATCTGGATGACATGTCGTAGTATTGTTTAACTCATTTTTTTCATAGGGAAAACGCAAAAATTGTGCAATTGCATTTGTTGGACCAAACTAAATATGTATGTTTGCATTTTCCCATGAAGCTCTCCTTTCCCAGAAAGCACAAAATCTATGGGTAGAGTTGTTGGTTTTAGGCCCTATATTGAGAGAAATGGCAGTATTTTCTTTAAGTTATGCCCCATCACCCCCAAAACTGGAACACAGATTCAGACAGCTGAGAGTGAAATTAATGGTGGTGTTCTTGATATAGCAATGTTCTTACAACATCAAGTCAAGACCCCCGTCAGTGTTTCAGACTTGGGCTTGGGACTAACACCCCATGTATTCTTCCTAGCTCCAGCAGCTGCTGCTAGACCTAGGTTAGCTAATATCTCTTCTGGTATTAGTCAGATGATTGAAATAAAATTATTGAGGTTTATGGCAGTATTTTCTGACTGCAGAAAACTCTTTCCTGGAGGAAGAGTATTATCCTGGAAAGGCAAATGGGTTAAAAGTGTACATGGAAGCCCTCAGAGATACAGGAGAATGGGCTTAGAGCCGTGCTAATTTTCGTCTCACCAGTATATGGCGTAGCTTACCTTTAGCACACAGTAGGCTTGTGTAGGTTCGAGGTCTATTCTTCTCCCCAAATGCAGGAATATTTTAATGAAAATATAGACGTACTTTACATTTAAAGGAAATAAATGGTACAAGGTAACTGAACAGAAATTTTCTGTCTTAATACAATTCTAGATGCAGTTTTCAAAAAACATTTAGTCAACTCTGAGTTCATTTTTTAAACTGTCTGTTAAAAATAGAGGCACACTCAGTGTGAATAAACAAGCTCAAAAAAGTGTTTTTTAAAGTAGTTTGTGGCCTTTTCAAGGTAGAGAATGTAATGACGAGGTTACCAGAACATAAGTCAGCTTAAATGACTTAGGGTATAATTCCTCTGGCCTGTCTTGTTCTTATAGCTATGCCGAGAGGCCAAAGAGCTGTCCTTCAAATGTCAGCCATGGTTTTTGGGGGATAAAGGAAAATGTTGAGATGTAAAGTTTTCAATTACCAAGTCTGTGGCAGCCACGTTTTCTTCCTCTGCACTCTTAATGTGATGGACTAGTAGGCCAGGCAAAGCACGCAGAAGGTGAGGAAAAAAGCAGTGCTACTGGTTAGTGTTGTAAAGCCTTGATCATTACCTTTTACGGTGAGCAGAAGTTCAAGTACCTGTGTAGACTTGTATGTGTTATTATGAATCCCTCTTTCACGGCACCCCCTTGCCGTGGGGAAGGAGCTTGCGTGCCCTTGTGAGGTTGAGAGCTGTGCTGGTGGTGGCATGTGCCTCCGGTGGGGTCTCCCAGGCCAGACAGGTCTCGGCTGAAGGGTCAGACACAGTGTGTCCACGGGCAGGATGGGCTCACTAGCCTTCGGGCAGCCATCCTAGGAGAAGGACAACTCTGACCCCAAACCCGGGCAGATGGAGCTCATTTAGCCTTGTAAGGCTCATCCATCATCTAAGAGAAGGATACTCTAACCAAACCTACGACCTGAGGACTTCGCTGTCACCGTCCAAGCTCGCTAGGCCCTGGCAGATGAACCTCAGGTGTAAAGGGTGGAGCCAGTTCCGCGCACGCTGGTGCCTCACCTAAAAAACCCACCGCGCAGGCCCGAAGGGTGCACTCATCGCTTGCAGTGAGCGTGGGAAAAGCCCTTCCCAGATCTTCGTTTGCGAAGCCAAGCTGTGATGATGATGGTGATTATGAATCCATTGCTATCTTACTATAAAGCTGACCAAAGTCTTGGCCTAGCTTACGCTTGATTTGACTCAGCTTGGGGGAGACTATTGCTTATTTTTTTTTAAATTAATTTAATGCTGAAGGTATTACAAAGAACGTTAAGTAAAACCGAATGCAGTGATAGAAGCACAGAATCCCATATCCAAATGAACAATCTGTTCTGGTAATACTCGTTCTTGGTTGCAAATGTTAAGGTAGTGAATGGCCTCTGCAGTCTTTTTCCCATCTGGTTTTGACAGTCTGTTTCTTTTTCATTTTGCAAAACGTGCTGGTATTGAAGAGCTTATTTAGCAAGTTTTTACTCTGGTAATTAATGAAACACTATCATTTTCTTATATACATCTGTGGAGCTTTTTGAATTGTTACTGTGTTGTCATGCTCAGGACAACAGCTTGAGTTAAAGCCAAAGATAATTTTGAATCATTTGGTATCAAGGTACTAATGAGCTCTGCAGACATTTCAAATACAATTTTTCCCTCTTCAGCCAGGTGTGGCTTAATCCACTCTATTTTTCCCATAAGCAATATGATGGCCAATATATAACTTTCTCCTCATACTGCAAAGAATGTTTCCAAAAGCTTAAAGTCATGCTTTTTGCAACACAGAAGAGACTTTGCCGATTTCTCTTTTCCTGATGTTAGATCACTATCCAATTCCACCCTGGAATTTGATGGCTTGATAATATTTTTCCTCAAAATCTCAGATTGTGACCTATATTAGTTCTTATATTCTGATTTATGTGCGTGTGTGCTTCCTACCCTTAAAGCTGTTTATGAACCAAAGTAAAGAAGCTATTTCTACAGGGTTTATGCTAGAGGATCATTTTTCTAACTTCTAGCTGCGATGATGCGAACAAATTACATTCAGATTCCAAGGAAAGAAATTAAGGGTTTAATACTGTAGCAAAAGCACTGAAGTCATTATAAATGAATTTATCAGGAATTCATTCCCCTTGACTGTGCTAAGTGGATGCATGTAGGACATGAACAGGTTCTTGTATAAATCTTGATAGTAATTTTGCTGTTTCTTCTTAGAGAACGTGTGCATGTTCCGCTGTTGATTTCTTTGCAGCCACGTAATTAAGCTGTAAGATTTTTGGCTAGTGAAGTCCTTGCACGCCTATCATGGGAGTTCTGTGCTTTGCTCTAGTTCCAGGAGAAGGGTGCCAGCTTTTGCCTCAGTACTTCTGACTCATCCTGCAAAACATAATTTTGTCAGCGCTCAGTTGCCTGAAAGTGTCATCTCTATTTAAAGGAGTTAGTAAGTTTTTTCAATACAATTTGTATACTTTCAGTATTTTAAAAAATATCGTTCAGTGTGCCCTTTGTAGCCCATTTGCTTTCTGTAGAAAACGTTCTAGTTACAGGTTGGCTTCTCTAAGCTGTCATCCAAACTCGTGCTATGGCTTTATTTGGCATAGTGTGGCAGTGCAATGGTATTTATCATGGCAATCGCTCCAAGGATGATGGAATTTGGAAAGTCTCTATGTTTTGCTTCAGACCAAAGACGTGAACCTCCAGTAGTTGTCTTGGTGTAAACACGTAATTCCAGAAAGCACCTGCATCTGCTAAAAATACCTCATTGAGGCAAACAAAGCAAATCCTTTGATATGCAGTAAAGAGGATAGGTGTCCCGTGGATATTTCCCCATCGATGTTTCCTTTGTTCCCAAATGATAAAGGGGTAAATGCAGCAGAGAGTTTCTTTCGTTGCTTCCCTACCAGCCAGGGTGTCCATCCAAAATAAGTGCTTTGTGAAAAAGATTGTATGTACAAGTTGGGATCTTCAGAGTACTGAAAATCTTAAATACCTCCATATATCAAGAAATATTGTTGGGGTTTTTTTTATTCAACTACCTGTCTTGAATGAAAGGAATTCCCATCCAAGGAAAAACAACTTCGCGTCCTGATTATTTTTTGTTACTGCTATGGTTCATGGTTTTTTTTTTACATAGAGACAAGTTTCATGTCTTAGAATTCAAGGTGAGACATTTTTCTGTAGTTCTGGTTCCTATGGTCAGTGATAATTCCACTGATAACAGAACCTTTTTTTGGGTGGGGAAACATTTGTGTTTCACTAGAAATGTTTGGTTAACAGAAGCACAAGAAACTAAACCACAAAATCTAAAAAGGGAAGTTTAAATGTATTTTTTATAGGAGCGGATCTGTAATAAAAACAATAAAATCCAGTGTTTAAGCTTTATAGAAATAATTTAATGACCAGCTGCAGCAATAAACACCTTTCCGTTTTGATTGGGTCTTAACTCCTCCATTCAGTGATTAATTGCTCCAAGAAAGACAAACACATTACATTATACCAAATATAACATCCTGTTTTAAAGATTCCACTGGTACAGTTGAAGTGGTTTTGAACCTGTTCAGACTTTAAAAGGATATTTCAAGGATCCTCCATTTATCATTACTTCTTGCATATATTCAGAACCAGAGCAATAACTGGTCAGCACTTCCTTTCTCATATTCAGCTTTGGCCTTGCTTGCATTTGTATTCCACTTAGTAATACAATATTGCGGTGTCACAACTTGCTTTCATTGGAAACGCCATGGAAAGTACAAGACGAGGACTGTATTTTATTTAAATTGTGGGAAAAATTAGAACTTTATTGAAATTCTGTAACTGGATCCTATGCAGGGTGGAGCGTGCATTAATGTATTCTTGTTAAAGCCATAGTCACTGCAGATAACCCAATAGCTACTCGGTGATTTAAAAATATTTCAGATGTACGCTAGATTTTTATCTAATGACCTAAGAGGGAAATACTGATTGTAAATATCTCAAATTCATCCACTTCTCTTCTTACACCATTAGGCTTCCCTTCACGAGGAAGCCTGAAAAAGGGACTGTATATGACACTAACATCAAGAAATCTGTGCCACAGCCAAGGTTGTTTCTCTATCAGAAGTATGAACTTCATTTGTTTTTTTTAATTCCATTTTATTTCGCTTCATGTTGTAACCTCCATTTGAGGGTGTTACCCTGAGTTTCGTTACAGAATCATGGACGGATGGGAATTGGAAGGGACCTCTTGAGGCCGTCTGGTCCAACCTCTGTGCTCAAGCAGGGTCATCTAGAGCTGATTTCCCAGGATAATGTCCAGCTTCTACTGGAAAGGAAAGGTGCCACCTGTAAGATTTCTAATGAAATCTAGAGCTTAAGGGTCGTGTTTAGGCACTATCCAGTCCCAGAAAACTGGATATAGTCACCTTGGCCACTGGGAGAAATAGATCAGGCTGAGATAGATCATGAAATGAGTTGAGAGATTTGAAAGGAAACACTTGATGGACCCGATTTAAATTGCAGCTAGGTGTAATCAACAATTGTTAAGGCTTGTATAGTAAAGATAATATAAAAAGAAGAATCAGATTCATGACGTACAAGGTTTTCAAAGTCAAAGACCTAACGTTAGCCTTAATTTTTGTCATTGGACTTCAAAAACTTGTGTAAGTTTACAGTTGTTAACACTCACTAACATAGGTGGTGTGATTTGCCCGCTATATCCAGAAGAGCAATTAGGCAATTAACAAACATGAATTGAGATATTTCATTAAAGTGCTCGCTTAGGCATTCAAATAGGAAAGCCTCAACCAAACATTTAAATGACATTAAAGACAATGGGCCAAACCATTTCTTGCGATTCTCTTGAACCTGGTGACAAATCTGGCCCCATCAAGTAGTACAACAGCGAACTCCTCAGTTTTAGTACTTCTCAAAGGAATAGCTGTCAGATATTTAGCTACTTCTGCAGTACAAACTCCTTGTTGTTAACAGCTGTTTATTGGTTCCCATCACAAGTGCAGCAATATTTGGGACTTCTGAAATAGGGGGAGCAATGTCAAAGCAGTGGGAAAAAATGGTTTACATATGCATACAAGAAACCAATCAGAAATACAGGACAAATGATGAACATTCAGTAAGAAAAAATACTTGAAGTCATAAACAAAAATCATTTGAAGTCAGAATATCAGGTAAAAAAAATATTCTAACTTCCCCCTTTTTTGGTAGATGTTTAGTTACGCTTTAGATGTAATTTTTTCAGTTGATTTAGGAGATGATATAGAAAAATACGGTCGCATTTATGGTGATTTTTTTTTTATATTAGCTTTTATTTTAAACTTTTGCTTTCCATTACTATATGATAGTCTGCCGGTACCTTTATTTATGCTTCTCTATTTTCCGTGGTGATCAAAGCAATAAAGCTAATCAAACTGTGTACGTGAATCTCAACATGATGAACTTTATCTTCTGAATCCGTGTAGTTAGAAATCAAGACATGCATGGGACAGCAAACGTAGCGAGTGGCATTCTGCGCATTGTTTCACTCTCTCATTGCCTTATTTAGCGCTTGGTGTTCTAGGTACGAAATAGCGTGTCTGTGCAGGTAGTAATACCATTCAGAAAACAACTCACTGAGTTTTGATAGACATTCCTGTTACTACTTGCACAAATGATCCTGCAGGATACGTTATCCTCTGCCAAAGAAAGGGTTAAAATAGATTTTTCGTGCTCTGGTTTCATCAGTGTTTGGGTTCATATGTTAGATCCTAGTCCTTGGAAATATAATTTGTTTTGCAGACTCTTCCTTGAAAGTGTTCTCTGTTTCAGTCTGTCTGGTTTTTTTAACTATCCCATTTTAGCATACTCATAATGTTAAAAATCAACTAGTTTCAAATTAAAAAAAAAATGCCGGTTTAAGAATTTCAGTCATTATAGAGGAGTTTTTAGATTTAAGACATGCATTTTTACATACGTCATTAATATATTGTTCCTTGTTATCATCCTTTTCTTGGCTGCTAGTCATGGTTTTGTCTGATGCTTATTGATCGAGATATCACGAGCTGATAGACTGTTTAAAACTGATTAGACTGATAAAATGTTTAAGGTGAAGTGTTTCAGGAGTTCTAATTTCTGTGGACATGTCTGAACTTGCATTCATTGATTATTTCTGTACAAGGTCATGGTGGCATCATCCACTTAAAAGAGTACGACGATAGCAGCACAGAAATAATAGTAGCTTTTGAACTGATATGGAAAAACTGCTGAAAATAAACTTGTCACATCAAGAATGAAGTAGTGCATGTGAAAGATGAAAATATAAGTTGACAGCAATCAGTTCAGAGAGCTTTTGGAAAAACTTCTATTTGTCCATTTTAATATCACCAGCCACAATATTTCATGTAAACATGACAGGCCCAAATGTTAGCCAGCCAGTTGCCTGCCCCTAAAGCTGCTGGTGAAGGACTGGTCCGGTCCCTGAGTCCCAGTCTTAGGAATCCTCAGGTGGCTAGGAGGTTTAAAAAAAAAAAAAAAAAAAAAATTTGTTTTTTTGGCCCTCTACGATATAGGAGGTTTAAAAAAAAAAAAAAAAAAAAAAATCATTGTCTTGCGGTCCTCAGCTTCTGGGGACGTGGGGACAGAAATTCCCCCCCTATACCTGAGGATGATTTCTGATTTTGTCCAGGACTGTGGGTGTCCTTTTCCCCTCCACTATTTATTTACATTCAGTAAAACTCGGATATAGCCGAGGACATGGGCCAGTTACTGCTGTATTGGAGAACACTGTTAGTCCATCTGATGGCTTAGAGGAAGACAACCCCCTCTTGTCCTTCAGTCCCTTCATGATGCACCTGGCCAGTTGTGCAACGCGAACCAATGAACAGCTGCTAACAATGAGGAAACTGTGCTCATAAGTAGCAGCTCAGGATCTGATGGTTACTCTCTGGGGAGAAATTGAAGCGCTGGGGACCTGTTTCTTGCCAGGATGCTTTTTTTTTTTTTTTTCCCCACTTGAAAAAGTTGTCTCTGTGTTGAATTAAACACTTTTATCTTCTCTGTTTATGACTTTGTGGAGCTGCTTTCTTTAGAGGAACTCCATTTCCCCATCACTTCCTCTTCTCTCCCTTTCCCCTCTCCTGCTCCCACTCCCTCCCCCCTATCCATTTGGGAGGATTAGGGATTAGCTGAGAAATAGCTAGGCGTTGGAATAGCTATTTATAGTATGATTGGTAATTTCTCCTAGCAGTAATCTTTGTCTGCATTTGTTATCAATATACGTGTAGGTGAGGATGTGGATGTGAGTTAGCATATGGGCTCCATTTCACAGACGCTGTAGTAAATCCTCTGAAGACAATTCCATTTACTGAGTGTCCTTCCTACAAACATCTTGTAGTACTTTCACAAAAAAAAAAAAAAAAGCAAAACCCAAACAACAACTCCCCCTTCCCCAAACAAAAAACAAACCGCAAAAAAACCCCAAAACCAAACAGGATATGAAAACTAAGTGCCAAAGAGGCAAGTCTTTAGCCGTGACTGAAACTTTGCTAGGAACACGAAGAACTCCATCTATGAAGGGAAGTAAGTTCTTTGGGCTTGAGAAAATAAGCAGAACCATCTAAACTCTGATGGTGTTCTAATTTGAGAAAGTCTGCCATCCTTCCCAGCCTGAATTAGGCATGTGCCTCTGGGAGAGCAGTCAAAGAAATCCAAATAAATAATGAATTTACTGTATCTCTTTCTTTTGTAACTGTGAAATTCTTGCATTGGCTCATGTCTTCAGTCTGGCAAAATCCTTTAAGTACAAACAAAGTCAATTCAGAGTGTCTAGACAGGAGTTTCAGAAGGAACTAGCAGTACTTCTACTGCTCCATGTAAAAGTTGCTTGTGTTTTTTTTTTTTTAACAACTTCAGTTGATTCAGATGCTAGCAAGCGACCTATAGCAATCATTATTAATTTATAAACTCATTTTAGTATGTATTTCTCTATAGCCCTTCCTGTTTCCCCATGAGAATGATCCAACTTGAGTGTTCTGTCACAGTTCTGTTTCTCACGCTACAATAATTCTTACCAACTCACTACACTTCTATACTGGCATAAGAAAGATAAAACTGTTTCTGGCTTGAAAATATGTCTGTTATAATACAAACAAATGTGTATGCTGTTCTGTATGAAAATATACAAGAAAAGATCATCTTCAAAAATCTGCTATAGTTGAAAGAGTTTTCATGCGCTGATAGAAAATAAGTGATCAGTAGCAGGCATGATTCATCAATCTGTTTAGCAATGGTCATGGTATTTAGTACAAAACCCACTAGAATCAGTTTAAATACAAGTCATTTTCTCAGGATAGCTTGCAAACCTCATCCAAAAGAAAATTAAAGAAAAAAATTGAAGTAAAATTATCTCTCACCTCATTCTACAATGAGTAAGGAAGGAGAGTACTTGGACACACGCTCTGAAGGTAGTCACTGGGCTGCCATTAAATGGAAGTCAACTGAATGAACATTTGCTTGAAGGCCTTGATACTGTGCTTACAGGCTGGAATTCAGTGAGTGAGTTTGTTCCCATGACTTGTGAACCTGCTTGCAGTCAGTCCTGAAATAATTGTGAACGCTTTACTCAAACTTGCACCAAATCTAACACTTTTGGTCTTAATTATGGCCACAATATTGGAAAGTATTCCTTACAAAAAGCAGACTTATTTGGAACATGTTCAGCTGCCTTCAAAATGGGAATTTCTGCTCAGATCAGCAGAATCCATGAGTGTCTTGCTGTGACCAAGGAAGCAAGAACTAAAACCTGAAAACAAGCATCCCAAGCCACATCAACAGCAACAGCATTTGAAGCCTTGAGGAAGTTCTGGCCTACCCGTAGCTGATGTGAAGTAATGAAGACCATCTGGCCCTCGTAATAACTGAAATCATCTATGCCAGTTTCAGAGAAGGCAGCGTTCCATCATTCCGAAGCATGCAATAGTGTAGCCAGCTTTGGAGAAAGGTACATTTCATGCCAGTGCCCTTGTAAATCATACCCATGCTTCTTCCTTTCTCATGTTCTGCCTCATATGCTGTCTCTTTCTTTTAGCATGATTACGCTGTAGTTTATGGCAAGTCATTCTCTGTAGTACCTTGATTCTCTTAGAACATGTATATCATGAGGTGACGGAAATGATGTAAGCTCCAGCTGAGACACAAATCTCATTGCTAGATTTCACTTCAGCCTTTAACAGATTTAAATACATAGTGCATGTACAGCCTATGCAAGGTAGAGGTACAACGTAAACTCGTTCCTTTGGGAGGTATAATGTAGCATTTCAAAGGCTGCACCCTTTACCTCACCTGTTATGTTTTTGCCTTGTCCTTATCCAGGACTTCCCAGAACAGAAATGATGCTGTACAATGCAAGCTTGCAGCAGGAGTTAGCTACAACATATTTTGATTAAAATATATATATTAATAATATGTATGAATTTTAATGGTGTAAAGACATCTTAGTAATTCCAGATTTGATTATCCCATTGGCTATGAAGGTGCATGTCTAGTCTAACTCCACTTGGAATTCTTCAGTCAAGATTCAGTCTGCAAGCACCACAGAGCCACTGAGGCAAATGCAGCTGTTACTTATGTGCTGATAATGCTAGTACATTAGGTGCTTTATCTGCTTTCTGAGACATATTTTTTTTTTATTTTACAATAGGTTTGTTTTGTTCACCAAGAACTGGGAGAGGCTTTTTTTTTTTCCTGTCACAGCACGGAAAACCATTTTAATGAAAAAGGGAGAAACTTGCCATGAGAGACATTAGTAAGAGAGATGTTTTTTTGCAAAACAAACCCCTGTTTAAACTTTAGGGACTTCTGGAGGCATGACATGGTCAGCATTCACGCTGAAGGATTAATGTCAGGATTGTAATTAATTGATGAATGTATGCTAATTGCCAAAGTTTCCTGCTTGGAGAATGGAAATAATTTAGTCTTATCAAATAGCAGCCAGCCCTCCCTTTGTGTAAGTCAGGATTTTCTCCCCATCACTTTGTTGCCGTGTTGATGTGGTGGTTTCCAAACATAGGAGATGCCTTTTTGTCTTCAGTGTTCCTGCATGCGGATTTTTCTACTCCGTGGTTCATTCCTACTGCTGTTCAGTGGCTCTACTAGTCTTTCTGATCTTAATTTCCTCAAGGGCTCTTGTTAAATGTATATTAGGGTTGGGCATGTTTTACTATGAACTATAAAAGCACCGTTACATAAGCAAGCTCACAAGTCATTGTTGCTCATGCCGTTAGACCCGCTGCAGTCAAGGAGACCACTTACATCAATAGAGGCATGCAAAGTCAACTCTCAAACATCCCATAGTATGAAATGTAGTTCTGTTGGCAGAAATCTGTTTTGGGACTTTATAAGAGAACCTGTATGCATCTGTTCAATCCCTGGAGCTTTTACATCATTTCTCTGAATTAACTTAATAAGATCCACAATTTTTTTACTCCCCTCTCACTTTTGAATCATGGGAGAGTTTAGGATTTTCCTTACGATACATTTGAAAGATCATTCACAGCAAGTCTCCTCAGACATACATTGCACAGTGTATTTCAGAGTATTTGGATGATAAACAAATCTATTTGAGTAGCGCTATTAGAACAACCTGGTAACCTCTTCAAGAAACTGATGTTTTTCAAAAAGTGACAAGAACACAGCACCTCCTTTGAAAGAGCTGTAGTTTTGCAATTCATAATGTTGGTTTTTCCAGTTGAGGGCTTGGGTTCACCACTCTGGTTATAGTACAGTCTTGAAGTAGATTTTTTTAATATCACCGCAGTTTTTGAGGGGTTTTTACCTTTGTGAAAGATGGCAGACTGCAAATTAGGCTGGTTTTTTGGGCCGAGATTTTGAAAACCCAACTGGTACAGATTACCCCCTCAGCATGGGTGCAGGCACTTCAGTAATTGCTGAGTTTGTTAGAGACCCGAATGCCTGGAGATCCATCAGCATTGCCGAAAGAATCAGGTTAGGAGGAAATTAAGGTGAAAGTGTTCATCTTTATGTCTTTAAGGTAATTTGAAAGAAGTGCAAATAAAGATGTAATCTTTAGTGTGCTGAAGTAGTGCAGCTTCAGGGCTTGATGTCAGGGGCCAACTACCCCTGTTGATGTTAGAGGTAAAATTTCTATTGACTTTTTAGTCAATGGACTTTAGTCACTTGAAGTTTGCATCGTTTTAATACAGTTAAGTAAAGCACTTGCCCGAAATAAATATTACCCCGCAGTAGTGGGAACAAAGTACAGCTTTGTTTTGTGACTGAATCAGAACCAAAGGTGGAAAGTAACTTGTCTGTCTTGTTGCATAGTCCAGCCTATCAACACATGTTAAACTGGTGTTTATACATGCACACCATATTCTTATCAATGATCTAGTAATACTGTTTGTAAAGTAGATGTACCCATTATACAAACCAAATGTATCCATGTGGCTACTCAACTAAGAGCAGAGCAAAAGCAGTCATCAAAAATTTGCATCACCACAAAAAAAAAAAAGAAAAAAAAAGAAAAAAACCCCATCTGAAACGCTTTGAGAGTCTGTAGAGCAATGGTCAAGTCACAATGAATTTTTTTTAACCAGTTAAAGCAGAAAAACAAAACCAACACACGCTGCTAATGAAAGACTTTAAAAACCTCCCTCTGAGTTTGAGAAGGAAAAATTGCTGCTATTGGTGGAAGGATAAAATACCTGAGGTTTGTATTAAATTTTAGCATCAAGTGATGTGATCTTTGTTTCCTCACTTCATAGGATCAGGATTCACCTTATTATAACTTTCTCCTGAAGCTCGTTTCAGCCCAGCATTTGCTCTGTGGTTTAATTCAGGTGCAGGTTCGGGAATGAACCATCACTGTGCAGGTTTGAGATACCAGTCTGGCAACAGTTTACCTCCTTTCTCATTATTTTCCTGTCATTTTGTTATGAAGTGTTTTTAAGAACATCCAGCTTTTATTTGCAGGAAAACCATTTCCTCATGCAAAGAAGAACATGCAGACCTGATTTATTTCTCATTTCAGCTGCAAATCTGTTGATGACTTTTTTTTTCCATATCTGTATTATAGGCCAGACTGTGACTGGCATTCACAGCGGTATACAAGAAATGAAGGGAGAGCTGGGAAAGGGAAATTTTTTTTTTCATTTTTAACACTGTGTATGGGATCCAGCTGAAAGTTTAGACCTTGCAGCTCATACGTACTCCTTCAGAGAGGAGTATTCACCATACTCCCCTATCCCTTTTTATGCAAGAAATTCCAGTCACTTAGTCTACAGTCTCCATCTAACCTAACACAAAAGGGATTGAGTGCTGTGGTTGCTTATTGTAGCAGAGTTTTGGGCTTAATGGTGTAGAAGTCCCTTCCCTCTGTTCTGTTGACATTTTTTTCCCCCCTAAGTTAATGACATAAACGCCGAGACAACTTTTTTGCTGTATCTAACCAGCATGCTCACCTACTGCCATATTCACTGCTTTTACAAGATGTAGGGAGCACTCAGCTCGTCCAGTCTCCACTGGATGTGCTGTTTGTAGGCTGCTTAGGTTTCACGGTGGGAGGATGGCTCTTGAGGGCCTGTTCCCAGATGCAGATTTTTCAGCCATAAAATTCTCAGCTCGTGGTGGCTGTTGGTATTTTTCAGGAAAATGAAAGTGTTTTCTCAATTAATTCCCACAAGCAAAGTTCGTGTGAAAGGGTTTACCACCAGCATATACTTCTACTGGACTTTCTAGTAGTAGTAACTCACCTGTAGAAATGGGCTTTGCAGGGTGGCAGAATGGAATCACTTTTGAAGGAGATGATGGGGAAGTTCGCACTGCCTAGATTTGTTGATAGAGAGTTGTATCAACATAGAGGATACTGATTTTTTTTAAAAAAAAACTTGTAACTGCCTAATGTCTGTGTCTGTAAATTTTGTGGTTTGTTTAATACGCATATACACAGTCATGGTTCCTATTTGTTTTTTGGAATTACAAGTCTTTAAAGTCATTGAACATCACAGAAACTTTTACTGGGATACCCATGTTAAATCATTGATATAAAGGCCATGTTGTATAGTGAGATGGTTTCAGCTATATGGACAAAAAAGTAAGGTCAAAAATTCTAATAACCAATAGTGATGTTGAAGCTCTAACTGTGGTAAATCTCTCCCGGGCTGTAGGCACAGGAAGCTTGTGTGTGTGTGAAGGCACTGGATGAGTGGGCTGTTCTGGAAGGATAAGGAAATGAAGCTGGACTGGATACAAGGAGGGAGTGAATAATTTTGTTGGTTTTTTTTTTTCCCCCTGTGGTCTCTTGTTAACAATGTGATAGGGAAGCTTCAGACAGTATTGCTTAAAGACGCTCCAAGCGGTTGCAGGAGATCAAATGGAGTCATTAATGCCAAGGAGCAGTAACAGTTCAGCCAGCGATACAGCCAGCGCGTGTATTAGCACAGCATTAACTGTTTAATAAATGGCCGTGGGGAACTTGGAAAAACTGACCGGCTGTTGGCCTCTCAGATGTCAGGGTAGATGACTTTTGCAGTGCTTGGTGTAGGCTACCTCTCCAGAGTCAGCAGTGTCCAGGGCAGGCTTTTTAGCAAGCTCTGGTTCCGCTTTGCCTGCAAAGCGGATTGCCCACAGTATGTAACTCCAGGTGACCGAGTGGCCGGATTCTTCCGTACAAAGGGGTTTGCTGCGCAGGTTCCCAGAGGCGTGTATCTCCCAGTATTCCCCAAAACACTTCAGAAGTGGAAATGTTTCTGGATTATCTGTTTCAAAGAATGGGCCGAACTTCCTCTCCAAGCTATTGTTTACTTCTTGGAGGCATGCTTGGCGTCCAGCTGTTGGGAAGGCTATACTTGCCATAAAGATAATCTGAGGGGATAGGATTAGCTTCTACAGGATTTTTAGAAACATAAACATGCAAGAAGAAAGCAGGCAAATTCACTTCTGTGGCTGAAGAATTAAGTCAAATGTCTGCTAACATTTTATAGCGACAGGATTTGTTACACCTTGGAGCGTTTATGCTTTCAGCCCCGCTTAGTGTTTGAACCTGACTAGGTTTCTTACATTTCTACCTTGAACAATACTTTATCTTCCTTTTTGTAACCGAGAGAGAGACCTGAACCATAGCTGTAGGTTCCACTATTGCCTAGCTGCTTTTTTTTCCAGAAACCGAATTTCAACCTGAAGTTTACAAATGTCCTTCTCTCTTAAGGACCTCCATTGGTCCAATACCTGGATTTTCTCAGTTGTCTCCTGTAGTCTGTCAAATCTAATAATCGTTTTTCTCTTCTTTGCGCTGTTACACTCCTGATTTCCTTGTCAGGAACACTGGGGTTTTGTCCCAGCTTCAGTAAACAAAAGAAAATTGTGGAGAGTTGAAATGTGGTGGATGACAGAACTGGATCCAAGTAAGCCATTATTGCACGCTTAGAGGTATTTTGTTTGCTCCAAGGCTAACGGGGCAGCATGTTAACTCTTCAAATATAGATTTTGGGGGAGCTTCTAAAATAGGCACTTGCTTTGGCAGAGCAACATTCAGGAGACGAGTTTGAGAATGAGCAGTAAATAGGTCTGGGACATGCTGCTAGGTGTGGCAAAAGTTTTGGTTTTTCTTCTAGAACTTGGTGGGACGCACCAGCCCTTTCTTTCTTTGTCTCCCTGGTTGTTACATCTCGGTTGGGATCATTTTGGTACCAAGAGGTTTCAGAGGTTTAGCTGTACAGTTAGGTGACTTCAAAACCATTCTGCTGAGTTGTTTTCACAGGTGTTCAATCCCAGCTTGTGAGGCTGCAAAACTCCTGTTGCAAGGGACCTTCGCGACACTGCTGGTGGCACCTCGCACCGTGCAGCTGCCTGAATGACTTTCCCGTCCGCTCTCCCGCTCCTGGCTTTGCCTGGCCGAGACGGAGAAGCTGACTGGACGCTCCCTCTCTGGGCAGTGCCTGCCAGGGTGGATGTCCTCCTGCCCACCCTTGGAGCTGTGCTGTCTTTGGGGTCGTGATTTCAAAGACTGCTCTGGGTAGTCGAGAAAGGTGAGTTAAATTCCGCCCCTCAGTGTTCCCTTTGTAGAGTGGTCATCAGGCTACAAGCAACTTATAATTTAAATTCTTCTTCAAGTCAATCTTTAAAATCATATTTTGCACCTGCATCTCGATTTGTTCCTTCAAGGCAGAGAGCGTAGGGAATTATACTTAACAGGGCAGAGCTGGGTATTCTTCCATGCCTTGCTGCTAAGAAGTAAAAGCACAAACAGCGCCGTTTGTTCAGTAGCTGGGAATGCTTTTGACACCTTTATTTCAAGCAAGACTGCAGGAAAAGTTAAACATCATGCAAATTGTTCAATGCTGAATTTGTAACAAAATTTGGCATAACATCATACTTTTTCCAGGCTTCCTTTTCATAGCTTTTTTTGTAGGATTCAATATTGTGATGTTTTGGAGACGTTGAAATACACAGGCAAGCTCTTGTATTGGCACAAGAGTACAATAAAAATGATCGTACACTGGCAAATAGGTGAATATTAGATTGCTCAGAGGTAAGAATTTGCCATTCAGAGGCATTCAGAATTTTTAATGTTTACGAGTAGGTGTTATGTTATCAAGGATTCAAATTACAGCAGTCTTTCTCTTCATGTTGTAATACGGGTCTGAGCCGAAAAATATATAGAATTCAAAATAAAATCTGGTTTGCTCTGCATCAGCCTCCCAATCATCACCTGATTTGTGATCATACACTTTTTTCCGTGTGGTCACTCCAAAGCTGCATGCACAGAATAATTTTAGAATTCTGTGTGCTCATCTTTCAGGGTATGGAGGTATTTTGTTTATTGAATAGTGCGCTGTGATGCTGGAGGTGTCTGGAATCATAGATCTGTACAAGCTTGAGGCTTGGCCCTTTCTGTTGTCTGTAACGGGCCAAACACGGACACTCCTCTGTTGTGGATTTTCGAGTATGCCAATATAAAAAGCGTTGGAACATTTATTTCCTGGCTGGTCTTGTAAGGGCCATGTATAGACATGTAGCTGACAGCCCCTTTTCCTGGGGTCAGTTATTGGATAAAGTCTTTAGTGTCTCCAAGAGATGGCTGATGGTTTTGTAAGACAAGCTTTAAATATCACTGCTGATTGCTGTGGAAGAGTTACAAATGCACTCATCACTGCATCGGTCTTTGGGGAGCTGTTCATAGGGGGCTTATTTGAGCAGCGTCGAATGTTCGTGAATAATACATGTATTCATTTTGAATGGAAGGTACTCTCTGGCACTCTCCCAAAGCACAAAACATGTCAAACCTATCTTTGTTTATTTGCTGAGTCGGTGTTAAGAAGCGGGGCTTCGTTTCTCCCTTGTACATTGTATGCTCTTGCAGCCCTTGACTGGGCACAAATATCAGCTAAGTAAGCAAGCTGTACAAACTACAGGATATCATCAAAGCACTGGGGGCACCAAACGAGCGTTCAAACAAGAAGAGTTGTTCTCTGGGCAAAATTCAAACACTACATCAGCTGTGTTCCTCTTGAGGCCAATAAATGTCATTTAAAAATGAATTGGTATTTGACGCTTTTGGGAGTTGTCCTCTCTCTGGGTATATTCCAGTGCTGTGTGACCATTTAGGGCTGTTCTCATCTATGAATATGTTTGGCATTTGAAAAACAGCTTTTATATTTGTTGTGGGTATTTATTAGTGGTTCTTTTTCACGTTACTTTGAGATTCGTATCTGATGTTATATTGGGAAGCCATCTTAGATGATTTTTTTCAAACTGAGTTGCAAAACGGCTGCAAATGCTGCTTTTCCACATTCTCGCCCAGGGCACTGATTACTCCTGTCACCGTATCTTTGGACAGAAAAGGAACAGCAAGTCAGCCACTTGCTCATGTTGTGAGCAAAGAGCACTTGCAGCATTTCCCTTGCTGCTGGAAGAAATAAGTCCTCCCTTGTTTCATGAAATCTGAGCGCTTTTGCAACTTTAAAATTTACAAAATAAAATGCTTCTGGGTTTTTTCTGAGCACAGCAGTGATTTCGGTGGGATTTTGAAAGGATGCAGTGATTTGTTCAACTTCCACAAACAAAAGTCCACATGCGTTTGTCCTGTAAGTCAGGTGACTGCTTCCCAAATGCCGCAGTAGCTTTACCAGATGAGGTCTGGCCAAGACAACACCTGGGAATGAGGCTCATCTCTGGAGAAAGTCAGAGGCTCTGTTCCATGTATTTATTTCAGGGAGCCCTTTTCTCTTTGACCATCTTTTTCGGTTCCTTGCTTGCATGTTTGGTTTTTGTTTCTTTTTTCCAGCAGCATTGCTTGCCTGTTGTTTCTCTGCTGAGCTGCTTTTCCACTTGATTTTGAGCTTTTAGTCTGCAAATTGGTGATCCACGACGAAACATTTTCATGTTTGTAAATCATCTAATGCTCTAGTTTTTCTTAAAATTAAAAGGAGAAAGTAAGTAGTGTCTGCCATGTTACAAGCTGCATTTTCATTTTCTATTTTCCCAAAGCACTTTGGTAAGAATGCAGCTAGGGAGTACAGTAGATGCGGGTGGAAAAATGTAAGAGTGAATGCAGTTCTGCAAAACAGTACACGAGACCAATGCCACCTATTGCCTGCTCTTCTGCTCCCTGTGTTTTAGTGCATGTAGCAGTGTTCTGGCTGGTCTTTCTCATCACTTTGCTTATTGTGGTCCCATCTCCCAAGACTTGCAGGGTCCTGCTCCCTTGCCCCTCTTCTTTTCTCTTTTCTCCATGCTTTGCCTATACTGTAATTGCTTTTTTATCTACGTACAGGACCAGTGCACACGAACTATCAACCTGTTCTTGTTTAAAGCAGTGGAGGCCATTCTTGCTCTGAAATGACATCTCAGCACTCTCGATGGTCTGCTCTTTGCCGTCTGCTTGAAATGTTTTTAGTGTCTTGCATGAAGTCAGAAATAATTCTTTTGATACTCGACCCCCTAGATTACTGACAGCTTGGTTCTGCTTTACTTTCTGATGTTGTGTAACACTATACTGCTCCAAAAATTCTATTTAAAATAACGTGACTCCTTAGCATGGGTCCCGCAGCTCCTAGCCGTGCTAAGTAGTATTCTGTTTCACAAGTGGTCCCTTTGAAGTCAGTTGAGTTACACATGCTTACATCATGTCTGAACGTGGTCCAGTGTGTTTACAACATGCATATTTGATATTGCACAGTGGGTGTACGTAACTTTTAAAATAATAAAATCTTTATTACTTTGAGGAGTGTGCACATTAAAGAACAGATTTTCATTTGCATCAGGGCTCCTTACACTCCTCTGGCTATGCAAAAGGCCTTTAAACAAGCATGAATTCCACTAAAGACCAGCTGAAAATCCCTCTTCACAGCCAACATCATGTAAAATGGTGCTGCCTGTAAACTGAAATGGAGCCCTTCCCAAAAGGGATTTTTCAATTTCAAGGGAGTATTTTCTCTTTTTCGTTTTGTTTTCCTGTTGTAAAAATACAATAGACTTAATCACCAAAACTTTCTGCTTATTTTTAATGCACGGTATGTCATCATAGAGTAGATATTTTATGATGAGCAGTTGACCTTTTTTATCCCCGTGAGTTTCAAATCAAATGTTAAGACTTTTTCTAGTTACCTATGTAGCAATGCTCATATAAACAGCAATAAGGCTGCTTATTCCTTGAATTAGTCTTAAGAAGTAAAAGCAAAAAGGATTAAACCAAATATGTAATGTCAACTGGAGTCTGTTTTGTTTGAGTTCCCAGTTTGGGAAAGGAAGATAATGCATAAAACTGTATTTTTGAAGAACCCAGAGGTGGGCTTTTATGCTTAACCCTCTCAAATCTATTCATTCTTTGTTTTTAAGCTCCAATTCTGATCCAGCTGCATAAAATAGGCACTTAGGGGGCTAAAAGAATAATCTGCTGAAGCTTCATCTTCTGCAGATAAAATGATAGATAGATGTTATATTTGTTACCTGGTTAAAGAAGTAGCGCTTATTGAAGACAAGCTTGTATTTGAAGTGCTGGGGAAAAACTTGGGGGATCTGGCTGCATTTCTTGACTGCAGCAAATTCCTTGTTTGACTCTTGGTAGTTCACTTAGTCTGTACACTCTTCTATCAGTCTGTGGGCAGGAGTGGGGGAAAATACTTTCTGCTATTGTCAGTACTCTTCCCTGCCTGTTCGTGGCATTCTCCTCACAAGAGAGAAAGAAAAATGGCTGCTGCAAATGGTAGGGGAGGACCCATCTAAACAAAATCGGCGTACGGTCACGTCTGAAGACATTTTAGTAGGGAGATTTCCTGCCTCGGCATAGAATATTTTGTTTCCTTTGGACAGAATGTTTTAATGTTTATCCATATAGAGATAGTTTACAGCTTTCCTATATTGTTGCTGAAAGCATCCTTCTCATCTTTTTTTTTTCCTCCTTCACTGGGAAAACAAGTAGAGTATTGGAAATTTTTCTTTATGTGCTGTAGGCTACACTTAAACATTGAGGTCTCGGTAATTTGTGTTTTTAATGGATAGGGGTTTTTCCTTTTGGGTCATTTTCACAGAGCAACTTAGGTTGTCCAAACATATTCTGAAATACGTTGGGGATTATGGTTTCAACACATGCGTGCCTAGGGCCAAAGTATGAGTAACATGAAATTTTGTTCCATTCCATGAACAAACCACTGTTTTGTGGTGTAATACAAAACATATCTAAGCAGTTTAGATCACTATCAGGCATTACAGTGTTAGGTTTTCTATTTATGTGACTACCCAAAGCTCATTAGAAGCTCATTTTGTAGCTCTAAGGAAGTAAGAATAAAAAGCCCTGAAAAATAGTACATTGTATTCTGTTCTAATTATATACTTTATTTACTGTACTTACTAATATATATCAAGTGTATAATTTTATAGTTGCAGAGCCCAACTTCCAAAACTTGCGAAGCCCAGGGTTGTTCATAAAACTGTTGTGCGTGCAGTTTAACCGTGCCACACTGATTGCACGGACAGACTAGCTGTTTGTGCGTGAGACGGACTGCTGGTCGCTTGTCCCTTCACGCCGCGTGAGTATCCTTGAAGTGAAGTGTTTTCCAGTTCCTCTTCTCCACCTGCCCGTAGGCCTGCAAGAGAAATGGTGGTTGCCGTGCCCAGGGGCATCATCAGGAGGAGACAGACAGATCTGACATGCCAGAAAGTGTTTGCAAATGCAAGCGATTGGTTTCTGCGTGTGGATTTTGACTTTTCAACACTACACTTCTGCTGGTTGGGTGAGCCCTCTAGAAAAATCACAGCAGTGCTCACCTTAGTCATGCAGGCAGGGGTTTTGTGTCTCCATCAGACTACAGTGGTGCATGCAGAAGGAATCCTGATGACAGGGTTGACAGTAAGGTGTTAAGGTATGAGAATGGGATAGCTGGTAGAGCAAGGAGTGAAGGCAGGACGTGTCCTTTGTAGAGGGGCAATAGTTTGAATTGCTGCTTCTTGTCAAGTTTTCCTTTTAAAATACAACTCTGTGGCCCCTGGGGCATATTGGACTCAGCTTTGAATGAGAGGATGAAGGCAGAACACAGCCATAGGCAAGTTAGTGAAGCTTCTGCAGCTAAGGGCAGAGAGAGGGAAAATAACTCCATTAGGTATTAGAAAAAAACCCCAAGATTTTGGACCACGTAGATAAACCACAGCGATAACCTTCACATTTCCACGCTCTTACTCCTCATTGGAAATGACTGTCTGTAACACAAGGATAACTTGCATAAACCCAACCAAAATTGAGTGTTTACATTTTTTTGTAATGTAAAATCAATGAGCCTTTCCCCCAATAGTAAAAAAGCTTATCCCGGGGGTGCGTTAGTGGAATATAAGCACATGTCACAGGTGGTTTAATACCCAAGGCTGAAACACACCCAAGACACGTGCTGGATCCTAGTGGGGCGCACTCGGTCATGGCTCATACTACAAGAGAATATTAACAGCATTCCGGTTCATATAGCGCTTTGTTTAAAGTAAGATGTGTAAGCTTGTTGTTCTAACAGAACATGCTTTAAAAAGAAAAGCTGTGCATGAAAAAATTCCTTAACATCCAGGTAGCAGAGTCCCCTCTTCACGCTCGCAGTGTAACACACTGCAGCAGTGAAATGAGAGCACCATGCAGCAGGCTGAGAGCAATATGCCTGCTCCACAAAATAAATGTCCGTTTATCGGTCGGTCTGCTCGCGTGTTTCAGTGCCTGCATACCCACAGATAGCGAGAAGACGTCACTGAATTAAACCACAGATATTTGTCCCCAAATTAAGGTCACTTTCACTTCTATGCTCACTTTTTACTTATTTTAATTAATGAGTACCAGCTCTGTTTTTCTTCATCTTTAGCCTTCTTTCAGGTTTGCTGTTACGCACCTTGTTATAAATTCCTTGGCTTCCAAGCAGAGTTTTATGAGCGTGGAGCATTGTATTTAAAAATAAAGATTCTGAACACCCATATGTTTTGAGGTACAATTCCTCTCCTCAGAGGGAATATAACGCATAAAACAAAAAAGCCTATTTTATAATTGAAATCTGAAAACAATCAGCGAGCCCCTTGTTCAAAGGAACACCAGGTTTGCTTTAATTTCCAACAAATTCAATTTTCTTTAAAGTGCCGTTTATATGCCCGTGTTGAATTATAATAGTTAGTAGTAATTTATTTGGGATGTTATTCCAGGAATTTTTCTATCTTCTACCTTTGACCCCAGGGATGCAATAGAGGGGGATAAAGAAAGCGCAGTGCGGTATGACACAATGTAGAGTGCAAGAAGAGACACATTGATTGCATTATTTTCACTTAAAAATCATTTTCACGGTCTTTATGCATTTTGAGGTTAATATTACCAATCTAGTATTGATTTCTTTTTCCTTTTGTTTCTATTAAGCTGTTCTTCACAGCCACTGTGTTTTCTTGCATGATTCTAGGAGATGATGGTTGCTGCAGCACAAAAATTGAGCAATTTTGTCCCAATTCAAAGCTAGGGGTAACAAATGGAACATCTCTGCTGCGGGTTTTGGATGGAGGCAGTGATATTGTTTGTCTGCTCGTTCCTCTGTGAGAGCTAAAGGCTTTGTGACAGGGTTTGGGATTTTCTTAATGCTATTTAAGTCTTCAGCCTTTAAAATCTTTTTGAACTTTTTTAAGAAGCGCCTTGCTGTTATTTTCTTGTAAACTTTGTCTTTCGGTCAAATATTGCAAGACATTGTTCATGTTTTCACCAGAATCCACCAACAGCAGTTTCCAAGACTAATAGTGTGGAATGGTTGTATTGGGCTGCGTTGTTTGTTTGTTTTTGGTATTCTTCTCTTGTAGTATGAGCTCTGACACAGGGCTGCAGGGAAGCTGGTGCTTGCACGTCGATCTGCGGGCTTTCTGTCTGGCACCAGGACTTTGCCCCATGTCTTTGTAGTAAGAGGCACTGATTGAAATGAAGAAATAACGCGTCTTCCTTCCTCAGCCATCATCGTGCGAATGACTGGGAGTGAAGCTGTTTGATTCAGTGAAGTGGACACCTTTTGAGACTGACCAGGCAGAGCTATTTTTGCTCTTATTTGCGGGATTTCTTTGCTCTTGAAGATGGATCTCATTGATGTGAGATGTGTTACCATGCACAAAAGAGGGTTATTTGAGATCTGAGAAGTATTTTAAAAACACCGAAATGAACAAATTGAAAGATTTATGCTAAAATACCTCTTCCGTCGAATCATTTTATGAGGTTAAAATATATTAATATTGCTGGCCGTCAGTTCCTTTTTACAAAGCACAGTTGTAGGAAAGGCCACGAACCCCGGGAGATGAAGAGATTCCATTTTCTGTGGCCTCACAAAAATTTGATAGGTCAATTTCTCTTTCATCTCCCCTCAACTGGGACACCCTTTGCCTAACCTTTATATTTGTTCATGTGTTTGTTTTTTTTTTTATTGTTTTCAGTTGCCAGAAAAAGTAGTGCCAGGGCAACTGATAGAGCAGTTTCGTTCCCACTAGGCCACTGAAAAGAGCAGTTTCTATTATACTGTACTGTGTGAATTGGCTGTCAGCCTATAGTCAGGTGAACTCTGCTTCTAGATGTGCTCCTCCTGTACCGCTGCCATCCTTCCAGTAACACATCATCACTCCTGCACTGTTTTGATGATACAGCATGTTTACAGATCGCTGGAGCAACAGAGCCCTTTGACAATGTGTTATTGCGATACATCATGAGGGACAGCTATTCTGAAGGTGTTTTACTCCAAGGGTGCTTTCATCTTAACCAGTACAGCTGATCTCAGGACTGCTGTAGGAAAATGTTGAGACAGATAAAATGCGATCTTCAGAAAGACCCACAAATAACGGAAGCGTGTAGGTGCGGTATCTGAGTCGCAGAGGTTCGTGCAGTGACTCTGTCTTTAAGAGGATCTTTTCACACAACTCTCATATCCTTCAGGATGCCCGAGCAACAATTATTTGTGTTCTTTTTCATTTTACAGTGTAACTGCAAAAGCACTGTTTATGGAGAAGTATTCTTGTTTTGTTTTAATCATTAGGTGGCTTTTACGATGTGGGCAGAAGCAGGCATGGAAACAAAGGGCGTTTAAGCTCTGGAGACGGGGAGCATGGTAGCACAGAACAGCGCTTTGGCACGGCACATGGTGGTACAGGATAACACTTTATGTAACAGGATACAGACCACACGGCAGGCAACTGGCACCGCAGGAGAGCCCTTTATGTAACACGAGAGATAATCAGCATGTGGCTGGCATCACAGTTTAGTAACGCGACGAGATGGGGAACAATTGCATTCTCTTCTCTCTCTCTCGCTCAGAGGTTACTGAGGGGAAATCCCTTCTTCCCACTCTGAATAGGCATGTGATATTAGATATATTTACTGGGGGAAGACAGGGATCCAATTCCATTGTGCTAAGCTTTTATTTCTCTTAATTTATTTTTTAAAAACATGCTCTTTGCTCACTTGCTACTGTTGGGGGGACAGGCTAAACAATTCAAAGCTTTCCTAAAAAAAAGAGTAACTTTTTAATTACTGCATTGAGCAGTACTTTTTGGCAACGTTATAATGCTACCAAGAGACAATTTTAATAAAACAGTCCAGTGCTTCAGAGGCTACTGAAGCACTGGCAATTTTAAGGAAATACGGGGATATATTTCTTTCTCTGCTTCTCTTGTTTAATCTTTAAAAGAAAACCACAGTGCCCCTTTGGTGCCTCTTAAGTGGGCACAACAGTTGATTTAAAAGAAAGATGAGCTGGTCTTTATGGTTAAGCATTTCAGTCCAACATCCTCTCTTAAAAAGCCAGGCACTTTAAGGTTTTGTTTAAGGTTGCTCATTCAAATCCAGAGGACTGGAAAAGGTTGGCTGTGGATGGCCATTTTCCCCACACCAAAGTTACTCTGGTAGGACTCCAGGAAGGCTTTGGGGCATCCTGATTTCTGTCCGCTCCTTGGCTTACAGCATTTCTTCCCCATCTAGTGAAGAGATGAACTATTTTCGCTTGCTTCTGAAGAAACGGCCTGACGTATGTTTTGCAATAGTATTTATGGTGGTGTAAATTCATGTGTGCCAGTGCCAAGGAAAGCAGAGTGAGTTGCACTCCAGTATCCATCATTTCTTATCGCACCAATCATCTGTCTCAGTGGGTATCCGGTTCTGATGCACTCTTGTAATTCAGTGTGCCAG
Source organism: Buceros rhinoceros silvestris (assembly GCF_000710305.1). NCBI lineage: Eukaryota > Metazoa > Chordata > Aves > Bucerotiformes > Bucerotidae > Buceros > Buceros rhinoceros. The sequence continues at coordinate 3,785 of NW_010392299.1, read as the reverse complement.
AACCTTTCAGACTAATTTGTACTATGTGTAGTATTGTAGATTGCAGGGGTAGGGTAGAAATGGAATCATTTGTAGTTCTCTGACTATTTGATGGCTGTCATTGAATTACCATTTGGAGCACATGGTTTATAGGTCTCACTTCCAAAATCTGCAACCTGTGCATATGCAGTTTTACACAGGCAGATACCTAAACATGTGCGTTTCCAAATTTACCATCTAATTATAAAGTTGATAAATCCCTGCAATTACAGCATTAAGAATATTGGTTAAAATATGTAAGTACATTGCGCGATACCCCAGTAACCCCAGTAACACTGGTCCTGCTGATAGAAATGGATGGATGCCTGCTTGAAGCAGTGTTCCACTGTTCATTGTAAAAATACACGCAAAAAAGTATTGCAGTCAAAATTTAAATCAATAAAAATTACTCATGCAAGTATCTATTGTATATGTGTAATATAATATTAAGACACATGTGTAGCTCAAACAAGTCTTCATAGAATATAAGATGAACTCAAAAGTGGCCACTGGTAGTGTCTGCAGTAGACTTTCCTTAGTTTTCCAAATATTGTGTGTAACAATTGGGATCTGCAGCTCATTTTGGGTAAAATGCAACTTCTTTTCAAATCAAAGATTTCCATTCACTTGAACAAAACGTAGATTGTGCTCTAGCACTGAAATCTTTTCTTTTCCCTCTCCCTTCGATCCTGTTTTGGGCTTTTATATCCCTGAATGTCCTCCAAACAGAGTATGTATGCATGCATGTAATTTATCGCGCTCCATAGATATCTAAGTGCTTTATGATAAAGTAGCTTCCATATGAGAAGGCTCATTACCTTTTAAAGTCTACAACAGCGAAAAAATATCTTATTCTCAGTGGCATGTATACAGCTGACAGTTCTAAAAAAAAAATGAACAATAGAATATTTCCCTAAATACACAGAATTTGCTCTTCTTTCAGGCCAGAACCTTTTTTACATTAATACATTTTCAGTGCGGAGTAGCAGTAGACAAGAATAGCCAATTCATTCCCAGTTTTTGATAATATATTTCTGCCATCCCGTATACCTCTCTTCCATCTTGCTGCTCTTCTCCTTACTTGTTTTTTTCCCATTTTTTAAAAATAGGTATTTAGAACATGGTTTCTTGACTGCATAGAGATCTTGATGGACATCAGCAAGTACTGGAAAAGTTACTGTGTTTCATTTTCAACCCCTGTTCTGCTTTAAGTTAGTTTTCTTTTTCTAACTTCAGAAAAATTATTTTCAATTGAATTTCAAAATTTTTGTCCATTCTAGTGGTCTAATGTCTGTAGATTGAAATCACAATGAAGACAGGCAATAAGCATCATATATGGAAAAATTTTTCCAGTTTATGCAGTATGTGTGTCTGTGCACATTTGCTTGGACTTAAGTGTGAGATTTATTTTCCTTTCAATAGCACAAACTAAGTTGCTTTGCAAATGTAGGAGAGAGCTCTCTGCAGGCCTTGGGTTATTCAAGGCAACTATTCAGGGTTATTTCTGAGTAAGATACAATTTTCTACCCAGAGGTATTATATCAGGTAATTCCTGGGCTGTTATCACTTTTGAAGTGTGGAGCAAGAGTGACCCTTAACATCCTTTGTATCTTTTTTTTTTTTAAAAAAAAAAACTTTGAGGTTTCAGGCAAAGGGTTGGGTTCCCTTTTACCTGAATGAAGAAAGCCCAACAGATGCATAGCTCCAAGGACCCCTGTGCTGCTTCAGAAATTAAAATATTCCAAGATGAAGGAGATGCAGTGACACTTTAGAGAACAATGATCAAGACAGATTTTTCTTTAAAAAATAGTGAATGTCCTCTTCAAATTGGGTGTGCTGTTGAAATGTACCTGAAAATCTTCCCATGTGTTTAGTTGTGGAGGGGATTATAACTTCATACGCACTACAAGCAGAATATTTTTACATGAAAAGGTAAAAGGTTCATGTAGGTAAGGTGCTGGCTTGTCCTAGGTTTTATTTCTAACCTTATCAATAGCATGGATCATAGTTGAAAATAAAAAAACTTACATCAAAGTAATTTCAAAAAGTTTTTAAATTTATTTTTATTATGACATACATTTACAGGTAAAAGGATGGTTGGTTGGTTGATGGTTTTGGGGGGTTTTTCCCTCCTATTGAGAAACTCTTAGAAAACAGGATCTGGTGGAAACCCATGTTCTTTTCTTCTATTGCTTCTTAACCGCTATGGATTTTACTCAATTCATGTACCTTCTGTCCCCAGCTGTAGTCCTGCCCTTCATGGTGTAAGTAAATCTGAGCACCGATTTTGTATTTGTCAGTTAATTAAAAAATCTGATGATTGGAAACTCCAGAATACAACCTGTTATCAGAGTTCTACAGTCAATTGTAAAGGGAGCTGATCAAAAAACTAAGGGATGTGCTTCCAAGTGATAGGTTAGCCTAGGTGTCAGTGTCCTGGATGGGGCCCGTGACAAAAATTCAGGCGTAACAGAGTTGTCTGCGAAGAACCAACAACAGTTCTAAATGCAATAGAAGCCAGTTTCTTACAAACCAGTGTGTTGCCAGTTAGAAGGCATGCGCAGCGTTAACCAAGAAAGGAGTTTTTCTGAATTAGAATTGGCAGCTCTTTGGCTAAGGAAGAGCCCCGTTTCTCAGCTTGCAGCAGGTAGGAATTTATAGTTCTTCCTTTCTCATTTTCCGGTGAAGGACGAGGGGTTGGTGCCCGCAGGATGAAAAGGTGTTTCGGTGTTACAGCAGCTTAGAAGTGTGATGGGCAACAGTTGCATCTGAGGCTTTGGCGTCCTGGTTTTTTTCATCTAAGAAGCAGCTTAGAAGTGTGATGGGCAACAGTTGCACCTGAGGCTTTGGCGTCCTGGTTTTTTTAATCTAAGAGGAACCATGAAATGTAAGAGGTTTTGAAACCTTTTTGAGTCCTTGAGCATTGTGTAGTGATTTGATGTTTTTAAGGGGTTTTCTGTTTTTAATCATGTGCAATTTTTGTCTCTACTTTTGTCTCTTTAATCTGGGTGTTGTTTTGTAGGAAACTCCTAAAATGCCATTGGCAGATAAACATTGTGTAAATAAATAAAAGCATTTTTTGTTTTTCTTCTAACTTATGATAATGATTAAAGTTGTAAGTTTGTAGAAACATATTGCACAGAAGGAGCAGGATATGTTTCCTTTGCCGAGTCTGTTTGGTTAATGCCTCTGGTTGTGAATATTGTAGCTCTCCAAAGGCTGCTATAACACTTTTAATCTGAGTTGAGTTCATCTTATATGCAAACGCTTGACCAACCTGGTGAATATTTATAATAAGCACTTCAAATCTTGAACTATGGGGGGGTTGAATTGTTTTTATTTTCCTGTCAAATATACTTACATATCAGAGTGAGGAAATACAAAGATGTTTTTACAGTATAAAAGACATCCTGGGACTTCTTTCTTTTAGTGTCTGAACTCCAAAACAAAGCACAGATCTTTGTGCTGTCCATGCTTACACGACTTGCTGTTTTTTCCTCCTTTACTGTAGCTGAAGCACTGAAAAAATTGCCATTTTTTCCTTAAGATAGAATAAACTGTTACATCAGCATCCTCAGAATACTTTTGTTTTCAGTGACTGTAAGAAATGGGAGCACACGCGTTAGGAGGATCTTACGGCTGTGTGACAAAGCACGTGAAACAGGTTATGGAAGACACATCCTCCTGAAGTGGTGTTCAGGCAAATCTTTGTGTTAGATCAGGCTTTACTTGTATTCCCATAACCGGTGTAACTTCTGTATTGCATT
>NW_010392298.1:23640-37237 GCF_000710305.1 Buceros rhinoceros silvestris | reverse complement strand
AGCCGCCCCTGCCGCTGCCCCCGACCGCCCCGCTCCTCCGCCCGCTTCCCACTGACTGCACCGGCACCGGGCGATGGAGCCCCTCCAGGGGCTGCTTCCCGGTCTTTGTATCTGACACCAGCAGAACACTTTCTGCACCCTGGACGGGTGTAATTTCTTCTTCTAAATTCAAACCACAAGCTCCTGCATTATCAGCTTCTCCCTATTTACCTTCCTAACAATAGTTGAAAGAAAAGAGATTACCTCAGAATTATTTACAACATCCTGATGATTCACATGACTTCTCTGTCCTCATTTCTGATTCTTCTTATTCCTTGAACACGTGCAATGAGCCCATCTCTCCTTCCATGTTTTTCATCCTCTAATCTTCTATTTCTCGTTTCTCCATGTTATCTAGAAAAGACCTTAGATGGTCACTGCTGTGAAACAGAAAACTATTCCTTTGTTATTGTGTAGATGGCAAAAAGTAGTATCCAAGAAGGAAAGCACTTACAGAAATAAAAATACAAAATTACTTAGATGAATATCTGAATTAAGAAGTAATATTTGTTATTCTTACAATGAGCTCCAGTGGTGGGTCTGAATTAAAGAACACTTGGGACAGATAATTTAAAGATTTTACTACATCTGGACAAAGTATTGGAACAGATATTTTAATATACTTAGATCCAACTTTTCCCTTAAAGCAAGGTAGGATGTCCTACAATCAGGCGTTAGAAGCAGTATTCACTCTATCCTGATTTCCTGCAAGGTCTTTGTTTCAGTGCTAATTCTCGCTCTTACTTGTTTCATCCTTGACCCCAACTAGAATATTCATGCACATGCAACAAATTAATAGCAGGTGTGGTGGTTACATCTGCCTCCCCCTACACCAGCCTGCCCCCCTAAACACTTACGGAACTCATCACACTGCAAGGTTCTCAATAGAAAAAAATTCAAAATAAGGGGTGGAGGACAAGAACCCAGAGTCCACATCTGTTTTCCAAAAATCTGAATTATGAAAGTATTTAACGTGTCTTATGATGTAGTTTTGCAGCTGGAATTAAAGACATGAGAAACCAGTCCCATACAGTAAATAGTACAAGCAGTACTGTACTGCTGGAGTATCTTGTTGGACAGGATCCACCATGTGATTAACTACACAGAGAGGATGAAAAAATTCATACACATTCTTGTTCAGTCTAGAAGCATGCTTCAAGAAAAACTGCAGCTAAAGATGTGCGGGATCTGTAATAACAAAGGAACTACTACCATCCTGCTACAGTATTATGTTTCCTCCAACGCAAGTATTTCAAAAGCAGACTTAACCTGGGGTTTTTTACTTCATTGGCTGTAAAATAATACATGTACTGTAAATTTTCAGAGGAATGGCAGTGGAATGATTAGCTTGGCTTCTCCCTCTGGCAGGTCATTCTTTCCCTTGCATCTGTCTGGAATCTTGTGGTAATTAAGAGGGAAGAATAGCCTGACTAATAACTGAAAATGGGATTTATTTCCAGCTGTTTCTCCGTTTCATTAGATATCGCCACTTCACAAGTCCCTCATATGGTAAATATCACCCCTGTTCAAAGGCTTCCTACACCTGGCTGATGCATGCCTGATGGAGAAAGACACACAAATGTTAAGTAACACAGACCTCTGTTTTACTGCTGTTTCTCATGACTCATGTTCAGTAAGGTGCTAGTCAGAGGATGAATAGCTTCTCAGATATTACCTGCTCCTTCACAGAATGAAAACGTTGGTCCAATTTCAAGTAATTACCTTATTTAATTGATGTAGTTTGCAATATTTATCTGCTAAAGACACTGAGTAATTCTAATTTGGGGATAATCAAGTACTTCCCCCATGAGTATTATTTTCTAGAATATTATCTGCCAAGGACTCACAGATCGGTTTCACATTTTTGTGACTCAAATGGGTGGACTTAAAGTTACAACAGCGAAGGGACACAGACTTCTGCAATAGAAAATACAGTATGTATTATTAGATCATCATATGTCCAATACAAGAGTGGGCGTCAGGAGCCTATTTCTGAGTCACTAATGTCGCTGGGAATATAGTTAATCCAACTTTGTTTGGACAAAGTTTTCTTTTCTCTAAAATGGGCAGGCACACCACATATGATATTTCATAAAGGTTTCTAAGGCACAGCCAAGCTTCATCAAATGCATGAAATCTGTCAAATGAAAGGATCTAACAACTGGTTAACAAGTACAAAACAAACTACATCATTCAGTAGTATTCCACATGACCCACCTTTTCCTTCAGCTTTCTGATTCAGTTTCCTTGCAGATGATTACTCAGGAAGCAGAGGCCACAGATGCAAAACAGCCTGAAGCTGTCGGATGTTTACCTAATACTAGCAAACAGATTCCAGCCTAGTGTGTTGGCATCAAGGTGACACAAGAGAATCAATTCCCGTGGCTGACTCACTGTTGGCTCTAAGTATTGTACAAAATGTATCGTTTTGAAGAAGGCTGGATCAGAGTTGTCTGCTCCAACATACATCTGTTAACTTTTCTAGGGAGGGTACAGTTAGAGACAGAGCTGATCTTGACAATAGCTCATACCATCAACCATGTGATGTTCATTTTTTTAATAGTGCCAAAGATTATGCCATTAAAACAATAGCAGGAGAACTTCACACTTTTTAATGTCCCTTGCAAATCAAGATAATAAACACTAGTGCAAGTTGATATGTAACAGACTTCAGAGAGAGTTGCACTGGCACAGAACCTGAAGGTATTCACACATTGCAGGGTGCAGCCCACAAGATCTGTGACACCAGCTGAAGCTGCCCCATGAACAACAGAGACATGGAGGCTCAGCGGAGGCTGTCAGGGGTGTAATACTAAGAGTTACTACTATCAAAAGCTTTAAATGGTAATGCCTGCTTCATTCTGATGAAATCATCCTCGCAAGGGGCCTTTCATCTGATCACCAAACATATGTACTGGTTGCAGAGCAAGCTTTTGCTTCCCTTAGAAGCAGTCCACAAGCTGCATACTTGCTCTGTGGAAATCAGCCTCTCCAGGTAACAAAATTCTGCTTCCACATCTACCCAACTACAGTTTCAACCCAGCAGCCAGAATCTGAGTAAATTAAGAGAGTGAGAATTATTGACCTCCTGTAAAAGGACCACATATCCACACTCATTTTAGGTAAGGTATTCAACAGCCTCCAATTAGCAAGAACTTCTGGTCCTGAGCAGTAGCAGATACTAAGCTTGTGATGAGAGCCCAAGGAATCTCCACAGTCTCTAACAGACACAAATCTTCTTTGAGGGGCAGGTAGACATGACACGGAAACCTTGCACTGATTTCATTATCGACCGCTATTAAATCCAGGACAGACACGATTCTCCTTCATTTCTTTCTCTCCAGTGTAAGGCACTTGTCTCTCCCTAAAAGGATGGCTTTTCTACCATATTTTTGTTCCCTGAAGTAATCTTCACTTAATTTCCCCCCATCTCAAGTCCCATGGAACTGCAGTACTGTGCACTCCAATTTTGAGTCAGCCCATGCTGCAGGATTTCATGCCAAATAACAGTATGATCTTTTTTCAACAGAATTTACGTCCTCTGCGAACACACGGCCTTTTTTATTGTGTTCCTTCTCCCTCTGCACTCAGTGGGATCACTGTGCACTTTTGCGGAGCATTTGATTATTCCAAGAAAGAGATACAAAAAGATTGTAAAAAAACCCCAAACCCAAAAAAACCCCACACTCCCAAAATAGACTTAATCCTTATGTTTGCTCTCCCTTTCACCAGACTGCCTGCTGGCAAAAATTCACATCCCTGTTCAGTGGTGTGCTTTTTTTGGCTGCTGGTATCTTGGGAACATCTCAACAGCTGGATCTCGTGCACACCTGTGTTCAGATGATCTCATTATATTCTCATACATGGACATTTCCAGTATGAATGTGCTGAAGAATGCTTTCTCTGATGCTCACCAGTTACTGACTAACTTTTCAGAAGGCAAGTATGTTTGTATAATAGTCTTTCTGCTGCTCTCAAATCTGTCTTGCACTGAAAAATCCACTTTGCAATTTAATGATTTCTGTCATACACCCTGGATTTTTTTTTACTTCATGTTTCTAGTTGAGTTATCTTTATCTATAGCTTCATTCTGAGTATTTATAAATAACAAAAGAAATCTCAGGTAATTAAGCAAGATCATCAAAATTCTCAGGACAGGTAGTGAGTGTTTTCACAGAGTGAAAATTAGAATCCCGCTTGGCAGAAGTGGCTGCAGTGGAAAAAACTTCTCTTTTGTTACAGAAACTACCTCTGGAGTATGATACTAGAGAAAACCCTCACTATTTTGTTTAGTTCTCCATGGTTTTCAGACCAGCACTTCACTATGGTCAAACATAACACAGTATGTGAAAAGAAGCAACAAGTGCCTTGGAAGGACTGAATTGTTCCAGGAGCCTGAGAGCAATTCAGGAGGAACCTCAAGGAACTGTGCTGTAAAGGGGGCGAGTGACCTCAGCAGATGTGGTCTGGAATGGAAATTGCATTAATTTTTATAGTGTGTTGAAGGGAAAGCTATTCAATTTATGTTCATTGCTTTTTAATAGTATGATATCGAGGACGACAGCAAGCAAGCAGAAAACTGTTCACAAACAGGCTCCCTTTGCAATACAGAGAATGCATCAGGTGATTCTGCTTAAGGAAGGACAAAGGAAAAGGACAAACATATTCAGAATACGACAGCCAATATTATTCTTCTGCCCCTCCGTCTCCCCTCTCCAAAGCACAAACAACACACAGATAATCTCTTACTTCAAAAATCACAACTGACCATGTCAGCGTCTCATATTCAAACACAGAATAAAACCAAACACTGTTACCTGTCACAGTTCTCGCAAACAACCAGCTTATAACAAAATTAAAATTTATGTAATTTGTCAGCAGGAATCATCACATCTATTCTCAAAATATGAATTGTAAAAATTGCAGTATTGCTACATAGTGATTTAAGCCAAAACACCCAGAAAAACACTGCCTCGCTAATCCTCACAGCCAATTCCATTTTTATTTCATAAAAATGCTAGCTTCCCAGCACCAGCTGAGAGCCCAACACATGCTAAAGTTGTTCTGAGCCCTGTTTTGCTCAGTGCCTCAGTGAAGTTACCAGCTAAATTCCAATCACAGAATCTTATTACTGAAGCTATTTTGCCTATATTGAGCTTACGATCTAACTCGATTTGGAAGTCACCAAGGATGATTATACTTTGAACTCTACAATAACATCTCTAACAGGCTCACTTTCATAAATCTTATTCGAGCAATTTGATTTTTTTACTGCTAGAGAGGTGGCGTTCCACTTTGCACATTTTTAATTTCAATAGTTTCATTGTTTAAACTGGACAACAGATTAAGTAGAACACCTTAATGGCCTTTCACCTTTTATTCCCAATAGTTTGAAAAAAGGTAACTCAACCTAAGTGAATAAGTGGAACAGTACCAGGAAGGAGATACCTTAAATCTGAACATCAGCCTAGTAGGGTCAAAGATTAACATTTATCCAGTCAGCACCCATGAACTCTCAAGACTAACAACTGACATTTAATTAAGATCCTGCTAAAAATCACACGCATTGTGAGAATACCATTAGCACCACTATTTTTGCCTGCAATGTTACCAAGTTTAACCTATTCAAAAACCTGCCAAACTGAAAAGAGCTCAGACAGCTCCTCAGAAGCTCCTGTGATACTGTCTAAACAAAGCACCACAGTCCTCAACTCCCACAGTATTTCTGTGCTTCGTACTGCCCAAAAAAGGATGTTTCTACAGTCTTCAAAATTAACAAATAATGGGGAAAACTCTGTAAGCTCAAAAGAACTAAAGAGATTGTGTTTTCTGTTTTTCCTGCTTTCCCCACTCTTCATGAAATCCTACAGGGAAAGAAACATCCAGCACCTCTTCCTCCTCCTTTCTCCCTTTTCTTGCCCCGCGTGCTGTATTTACAGGATCCAAAGCTCTTCAGCACATTCCAGTTGTAGTCTGTGCAAATAAACAGAAGGGTAAAAAAAAAAAAAAAACAAACTTTGGGGAGCTTGGACCACTGCCAGCTTGCCTGGGTAACTGGACTTTGTATGGAGCTGGAAGAGTGTTTTTTTAAAAGGAGGGAACCAGAAAAGAACAGCTCAAGAATCTTGGCTCAGCCTGGGCATATTTCCTCCTAGCTCTGGCTAAACCTCAGCGTGATCAGCTGGACGGCAGAGTCAATGTGAAGCAGGAGAGGAAGGCTGCAGGACTCTCCACCAGGACTGCAGCAGAGCTTGGACAGGCTGAAACCATGCTTTGCCTTTGGACCCTGGTGTTTATTTTAGTCCTGCAGGAGCAAGATCTTTCAGGTAAGTGATTCTGAGCTTGTAATGCAGAAACTATAGCCTAACCTTAGCATGGGCAAAGCCTTTGTAGGGGGTGGGAGGGGGAGGTAAAGCATTGCTTACTCAGTGGGTTTTATATAAAGGTGACACAGGTATGTGTCAAAACTCTCTGGGAATATTGGTTTTAACAGAAAAAACTCTGGTTTTGTCCTATTAAAGGCTTTCCTGGAGGCATATCATTTTGGCAGAGATTTTTCATTTCTCATGGGAGATACTATCGGAAATTTACAGCCGCATTGGTGTGCTGCAGCCAGTGTCCTGAATTCTGCAATTACTGTTCTGGCAGCCCTATTAACATACACACTAATCCACTCAAAAATGAGACTGAAGTTTAAGGTGAGCTAAGGAAGATTTCCCTTTACTCAAACCCTTCTTTTTAGATTTGCTGGTAACAGCACCACAGGTTTTTTCTCTTCTGTTTTGGATTACTTATTCCTGAGATTTTGAGGCCCATAACACTTTCTCCAAATGCCTTGAAAGTATACAAAGTATAAATACAGGACATCTGATTAGCTTGCATCTGAATCTTGTTTAATTAACGACAAGTCCATGCTGGAGTAACCTGCAATCACGTTGTAGCTGACAGTGCGACTGCAAGCTATTCAGTTTGACTAATTCGGGGGTTTATACTGCCCGTGTAACCACTTCCTAGCCTGTTTTCTGCTAGCTGAGGCACAGCTTTATTTTCCCTCTGCTGTTACTTCCTGACAACACGCAGTGTTTGTATTACATGGCTGGGCAGAAAGTTTCCATTACAATCAAAAAACTTCCTAAAAAAGGTTAGTCCCTTCTGCCCCCAAGTCCTCGTCACTCTTCCTTACCCTGATTCCCTTCCATCCAACTGGCGTTGTAACATTTATCAGTCATGAACTGTAATATCAATACACCAAGCAAGAGCACTCTAACATGTTTTCACTCCACAAGGACTCATGATCCTCTTGTGAGTTTTGCAAGTTTCACCAAAAAATTATGAAATTAAAGAAGAAAGAAAAAAAAAAGAGGCTGGAAGAATGGTTTTGTTTTGTTTATTCCCCCAAAAGTATGATTTTAAGCCGAGATCATTAGCAAATTCAGATCAAATCCAGCTAAACAGACTAGTACTTGAGTAATAACTGCAGTGGAGTCTAATACCCTGTGGTAGCTACTCACTCAGGGAATCATTTTAACTGTTTCAATGGTGTACTTCATCTAAGAAGGGAAATTTTGCATCTGTTACAGTCAGGGGATTACCCTGGGTGGCTGACAGGCTTAAACAAGTAATCCCCACTTTCCATTTGCTGCCTTTGAATCAGGGAATCTCATTTTTTATTTCCTTACAGATCGTCTCTTCCAAACCCCAAGGGTTCCTCTTAAAACTGGTTCAGAATTAACCAAAGTAGAATTTAAGTTTTAATTCAGCCATTAATATGAACAATAACATATTCACATATATTATAGTATCCATATTGCCTTCAAGCAGCCCAGGAAGAGAGGCTGGGGTGGGAGCCCTCCTAGATAACAACCACTTGCTCCTGCCTAGTGGCCATAGTTGTTTGCTTGTTGCTGGGTTAATTTGTGGGGTACTGCTCAAGCACAGCACACCATGTAGCCTGGGGCACTGGAACATTCAATACTTGCCCTATTTAAACGTGGTTCCATTCTTACAAAAACCTCAGGCAAAGTGTTCTGAGGGGTGCAGCACCCCAGCAGCAAAGTCTCTGATGCATGTTTATGCATGGAAGAGAGGCAACTTGGAGTCCTCGGGTAAACAAGCACCTGGCAAGCAGGCTGGCCCCACCAACGTGCTCCATTTAGCTGAGCAAACCAAACACTGAACATGCTACTAGGGTGACAGCAACAGGAGAGCTCCAGCAGAGACATCGCTGCTCAGCACTCCACATTGTGGCATGATTTGTTTTAAAACGGTAGAAGTTTCCTTCAGTTTTAACTACCAGTTGAAGTAACCCAAGTCTAAGAATGTTTTTCTTCATTTGGCTAACATAATGAGACCTCTCAGAACATTCTGCATCCTCTGATATCCACATGCAGTATCAAAGTTGAAAATATCTGTAAGCTCCATTGCCTGTAAATCGGAGAGAAAAAAAAAATCCCTTCAGAACAGCCAGCTTTTGCCCAAAATTGACCACTCACATTCTCACAGAACAGCATTTTGCCTCCAAGAGATTAAACTACTGCATTGTAGAATTAAGTCAACAATAAAAATTTGTGAGACGTTCTATCTTAAACCAGACTCAGACTCATATTTCTCTACTGATTAACCTGTAGTGGTTTAACCTGTATCACATTATAGATGTTTTCTGTCCTTATAGTAAACTACCAGAATATTGTCTCCAAACAATCTTTTTTTTTTTTGCACAGAATTTGCAAACACTAATCTCTGACAACCAACGAGGAAAGAGAAAGTTTGTCACAACAAAGTGTATCCAGACGTAGTTGTGTTTAAGACCATGAGGCATCTGAAGGCAGGGCTTCTGAACAGAAATGAGCATTTTTACAGATTTTATATATCTGTAAAACCCTATGTTTTGTTGTATTTCATTAAAAGATATTTATTATGTTCCGTGGTCTTTGTAACCTCCATGTGTAAAACAAAGGTTAGTATCAAACTCCAAAAAAGTCAGGGGTTTAGATAGGACTCGTGCTGTTCATCTGCAGGATGCAGCTGTATTTATAAATACAGCTGATCTGCTCTTGTTGAAGCAGTTGCGAGTCTTGGCCATGAATGCCAGGGTCTAGTATGTATGTACGTATTTATGTGAGTGTATATAACTATGTTACTTCCCGAGTTGTTGCAGATCACGTGAACCATCTGCCAGAGGAAAATACTTTTTGTTTAAGTATTAGAAAAAAACCTACAAGGATATTCCTTCATTGTACTATCATATTTCTTTCTGCTACCATAATTCAGTCGTATGCAAGTTGTATGCAAACTTGTATACTTTCTATTGTCGATTCTCTGTCTAATATACAATGCATTCTTTCCATCTCCCATTTTGGATATTCCATGTTTGTATGCAATTTACAATGTCATTCTACCATAAAAGCTAGAACCTAATAAAGGTGTGTGTACATATATTTTTATATGTATGTGTGTATATATATATACACGCATGTATATATAAGCAAACCCCTGCAGTTGCCTCCAGTGTAAACTAACCTACAACAGTATATAAAAAGCTAATTAGTACAATTGGCTTCTTATACAAATAGTAAAATTACTAGTACGACTCCTGCAGCCTGTATTGCAATCATTAAAGGCAAGAATTCCTCTATCTTTAAGCGACTAAACTCTATAAAGAGGTTCTGATGCACCTAAACCACAGCTTTTCCAGGCAGGATTACAGCCTGGCAGTTGCTCCATGTCCAGTTAGGATATACTCCTGAGCCTGTAAGAATTTGAAGACAATCTGTGTATTAAAAAACGTCGCCAATACAACATGTCCTATCCAAATCAATTATCTTTGATGTCCTAACAAGACAATTTGATACAGATTAAGTTATACATAATACAGCTTAAAATGAATTTGGGCATACTGGTGATAACAAAACCAGCAGTGGTACAGAAAGTGAATCCAGTATTTCCAGTATATCTAAGGATACCAGTGTAATTAAGGGTTGACATAACTGGAAACTAAATTTGATGCCTTTAAGAACAGCCCCACAAATTAAATATGACTAACAGTCTTGGTTTAGCATAGTCTTAGGTCTGAACGTACTGATAGTATCAGTTCAGGTTCAAAGCAATTGAACCTTTACTGTATTCAGCTGCAAGTTCACTAACTACTTTTGTAAACCATGTAATTTCTTGAGCTAACACTTCAAAGTTATATACGCATGTTAAAGTGGAGTGCAACACATATTTAGACAAGAAATAATTTCAGCAAGGATCAGCAAATCCCTTCAGAGGTCTTACATTTTCACCAAACTGCTTAGGAGTGTCCCCATTTGAACTTGATACTCAAGTTCATGATCTTTTTCCTACTGGAACATAAATCCATTACTACCCCCTTCGTTTTCTCATTAAAAGCTATCTGGCCACTTCATGTTATAAACTCCAGGATTAAAATGATCCTGTTAAACCAGTGCAAACAAGAACACACAGCATAGTATGTTTTCCTGGAGAGTTTTACACGTTATCCTTCATTCTCCTTCTCCTATCACACGATTTCAGGCTTTCTTATTTGCCATCTGGTTCCTGTTCCAATCTCACTTGTACTTTCCTTTGGCTTCTGGCGTGCTCTGTTTTACCCCTCCCTCCCTACTGAGCACAACATGCACTCTCAGCTGACTTTCAAAACCACACTGATCATAGAATGAATGATGCAAAAGGAATTTTATAGACTTTAAGACCAGTAAGGAAAATTATAGTCATTCAGCTTGACCTCCTCCATAACATCACCTCCTCCAACCCAGTAATTTCTGTACCAAGCCTGTAACTTCAGTTTGACCAGCAGTGCATCTTTACAAAGGATCCTTACAAAGACCTACCAGATCTGTGCGATTGTGTACTTCAGTTCTGTCAGTACCAGCAGCAAATGACAGTGCAGAGACAGTTGCTCAGGTTTATTCTGATGTCTAACATTAGCAGCTACTTGGATGATCAAAACGAACCATTTAACAGCATCTGGATAGACAGATTCCTGATGGTCCTAGAAGAGGACTTCTTCAGGAACTGTGTCAAAGTGACATCTTGGGGTGTTGGGGGAATATATCAAATGTACAGGAGGCAGAGGAGCTTAACTGAGAGGTATTCTAAAACTAAGAGGCCTTTCCTCTTAACCTGTTTGCTAAAGTTGTTGTAAATCTTACTTCATTGCTCTTTCTATGCTCCTGATCAAGTTTTGTACAGTCAGGCTGACCAGGATACACAGATCTTTACTCTTCATCATACTACTACTTTCAAACACTAAGCGTGTTCTTCTACTAAACATACCCTTATCAGCAATCCAACCGGAGATTCTCCATTTTCCTGCTCCATCTGCTGGTATCACAGCACAGGGCAGTTAGAACTACCCAGCTTTAAGGGCACCGTCATCGTAGCACAGGGGACTTAATCAGAGATAAAAAGGCACAGGTAGTTTTCTTATGTGGAGCAAGAGAATTCTGATTCTTGATGGAAAATAACCACCAATATATCAAATAGAATGGGCTCCAAAAATTGAACTAAGCACCTCACTTGCAGGAAGCATCAGGTGGGAGTTTGCAGATGGGAAATCAACTGAAAAGTAATCTTCTCTCTGCCATATTGAAACATTACAATAAATATTTGCCTGAAGTAATCCATTAAGTTTCAAATGAGATATTTAAAACATTGAAACATGCCTCCTACACGCTTGCTTAAGCTACTAGAAGTTGCAAATACCCACACATTTTAAATATGTAATTTATACAGCAAAGAACAGTTTACTTTTAAAAGCTGTTAGCTTTAAAATTCATTATCAAAGTTTTCTGCATTTATGCATGTTCTTTGATACATAGGCAAGTAAAAATTATGATTTACATTGTAAAAATGTTTATCATCAACAAGACAGCAAGTACATGGAAGTATCCTAAAAGGCCATTAGTTGCTTTGCTTATACGGCTTCCAGCCTTCAATTTTCACTCCTTTTACAAGGTGACTGCTGTTGTTACATGAAGTAGAGATGCTGCTGGAGAAGGTCAGCGCCAAAGGCAGATGCTGTCATTTTCTTTCACCAGCTGCAATACAGAGAAGGGCAGCACTCACAGGCAACCTGTGATTCTCTCTGAGCACATGGAAATTATCGCTTCTGCTGAACTGCCTGACCATAGTGACCCAGATATGTGCTGTATCTACAAGGGACCGGATGTGTCCTGTGAACAAGCCATCTCAGAGTTAAGGGCTGTGGGTTTAGAGCTAAAGCCAGACAACAAAATAACAATCAAGGATTTTAGCTGCCAAAGCCTCAAGCCAAGGCTCAGAAAATAGAAGAAAACTAAACTGACCCAAGCACTGGCTGCCCAGCCAGCAGCAGCAACTGCCCACCTGAAGCACCCTGTTCCAGCACGGTAGTGAAAGGGCAATGGCAAGCGCACCTCTGCTCCGGTGTGAAAGTCGCCAACCACACACAGACGCACAGGCCCCGGCTGAGAGGATTTCTGCTGGGTCAGCCCTCAGCCAGCTCCATACTGTGAGGTCCAGAAACTAGACACAATTTGGTTTCTACTGCCTCTTATCACTCGCTAACATCAGTTATCAGGGTGCTTCCTGAGACACTTAGGCTTGGGCTACTTGTCAAATTTTTCAGGCACTGCACTAGTCCTGTGCCTTACAGTCCTATTAGAACAAGACACTTCCTTCTCCTTCAGTAAGCCCACTACAGTTTATAATGCAGCAACGTGCTCCGAGTGCTGGGAAGCTGTCTCTCTCGGAAGAGAGGAACCAACCATCTCAACGAACCAAGCACTACTGAGTCCTGCATTTCACAGCAACTCCTTCACCTAGTTCTCTGGACGTACATGTGCACAGAAAGCTGTGCAGTGTTTTTCTAACCTCACAGTGAGAGGCAAACACCGTACACTGGCTGGACATACCTGTCATGGCACATGTTGCTTTGAACAAGTGACAGTCATCCATCACATCTAACCTCCCCATCTACACACACCTGCTGAGAGCAGTGGTCCACGCTGAACAGAATCCTCTTTCACACATAATGGCTAAGCTAAAGGGATGATTAAAGTGGCATTTTGATTAAGACGGTACGTAATTTCTCCTTCAGAAAGCCACTTTATGGATTTAATGTCCTGTATCAGCAAAAAGGTGAAAGAAGCCCCTGTGCAGTGCCAACAGAAATGCCCACCTGTTAGGCAGTTTGGAAAGGCCAGAGAGTCTCTGGGTCAGAGTCTGATTTGGACAAGACAGACTGCTACTTCTGCTTCTCCTACAGCAGAGCTCTGGGGGTTTTTTTAATGGACCAGAACGATGTAAGATAAATGATGAAAGACAAGCGGCCAACTAACCTGAGCTAGCCAACATTAACCCTCTTGCATTTCCATTTCTAGGGAACAGTCAAAACAGAACAAGCCTGGCATGTAACTTACAGCTGGCCAAAAGCTCCTTGAACAACCACTGGTGCTGTTCTTCACTCCAACTTTCCATCCAGACTTGTGATCCAGTCACTTACAGCTGGGTTAATACAGTGAAAAACTACCCTATTTGCTCTTGGTCCACCTAATGA
>NW_010392298.1:0-23536 GCF_000710305.1 Buceros rhinoceros silvestris | reverse complement strand
TCCCTCTTTCCATAGTTCATTTGTAGTTAGATCTGGGAAAGCACCCAGCAGTCAACAACTCCTGCGTAGTCACCTCATGACCATGCAGTTCAGCATACAGCTGATTCAGGCCATCAGGCTTGACACTGAGAAGAGCTAGAGCTGGGAATACTGGAAAGGTGGAAATTTTATTAATCTCTGACAGTAAAATGGAGCTTACCTTGCTATCTCTCTATTATTACGAAAGCCAAAGCAGACTGGCCTCTGCTTTGTAACCTCCATTTCTGACACGGAATTTCATTATCTCCATGCTGTTACAGCCATAATGGAAAAGGCATGTAAATAAGCAAAAATTTTGAGAAGTAGCATGTTCACTTGACCACTAAGTTACAAGGTAACAACACTCCCAGACCACCACCATCAGCAACAAAGGTTGCAAAAAGGGCAACTGCAAAGCCACTAGAGTTTAAGTACCTGCTGTATTTCATCAGTCTTCTTAAACAGGTCGATTAGTTCTTTGGGATTCTGTCCTAACAGCACCACCTCCTGGTGAATGCACCAAAAAAAGCCTAATAAAAATCTTATTACAAAGAAACAACCACAAATTCTCTTAAGCTCTGCCAAACTAATTTCTAAATCGTGTCTAATACATCAGATCCCATTTTAATCCTCCCCTCCTCCCTGCACTCCACTCTCCAATTTCAAGAGTATCATTCCAACTCAGAGTACATCCCTCATCCCATCAAACTGCAATGGGTACAATCCTTGCTGATGTGTTTGCCATCCCCTGATACCTACACTCCAGAAGTCTTGGCACAGACTTGTGATGAAGTACGGCAGCAGTTCTGGTTCACTGCTCTTGCACAACAGTACTGAAGACAGAACTAGCTGCTCTTCTTGTGTTTCTTACTGTTCACTGTAACAAAAGCTCAGTTTCCTCTTTGTTACAATCAAACAACAACAGAATGAGTTACTGCTGCTTTCTCATTATCACAGCTTCTTCAGGCCTCAAACAAGACCAAGACCTAACTTTACAAGGAGCAAGATATGTTAGCACCTTAGTGGGGTTTCAAATGCTCCACTACAGTTCCATGCACATGTATTAAAACCTAAACGTTACTGAATGTTGCACAAAAGGTACGAAAAGGAAATTGGCTCCACTAAAGCATGGACACCATAAAGCAGAGCCAGCAGAATGAAACCTTCAAAGAGCAAGAGCCTGTGAATAGTGAGAGGTAAATACAGGTAGCTGACAGAGAAAAATAACACCATATACGAGTAACTTGGTCAGCAAATGGCACTAGTTGTACACACTTTTATTGTTTCCCTTGCTGCAAAATCAAACTGTTATGGACAAGTTTCTGGCACAGTGGAATCATCAGCTTGTATCCATTTGGGGCGTAAGTGGACAAACTTAGCTACCCTTCAAAGCTTTACTATACCAGCTCCTTCTGAAGAAAGTCTGAGAGGAACTGATGGACCTAACGCTCACAACACTGGGGTATAGCTGTAGTTATTGGGAGAGGTGTTCGATTTCTACCTGGGACTCCTACATTCGGTTTCAAAAACAATGCTGTTTAGCATGCAAAACACCACTTCAGAAGTCAGAAAGGTGAAGACTGCTATTAAAAACCTCATGCTTATTAACTGTGGCTGTTTTCCCAGCTGCTGCAGACCCTGTCGCTGTGTTACCTGGAAGTCTGGGAAGAGAAAACTGGTGTAACGAACATGATACGATCCACGGACGCTTAGATATTATTGAAGAGGTAAGAGCTATTGCACTGGCTCCTGGACCTTAGCAAATCTCTGCCCCATACCTTTGACCAAACAAAAGAAAAAAGAATGATGTTTCTAGACACCGTCCCTTCTTGATTTTATTCTATTCAAGGTCTGACTATTTTTTTCACATGTCATGGTTTGACATAAAGCCATTATTAGCAGAAACATAAATCTTGATGAATTCTGAACAACTGACTAACCAATCACTAACTATTAAATATTAGCCTTCTCTAAGATGTTTTTAACTGTGCCTTTAATGTAACAATCTCAGAACTGAAACTTGTAAAGTCTCACATCTGCTCATGGCCAGATGTGAATTTTGCACGTGACTCCAAGGTTGACATAACACTTTCTGCTCGCTTCTGCAGACACTCGAGAGCTCAATCAACTCTATGACTGGGATTCCAGGAAAGCTGCAAAGCTTTTAATTTTTTTCCCTGGTGTCTGAAGCACTTAAGATATGTGCCCAGTGCTAACTATTGCCAGTTGGGCAGCTGCCAAACTGCACGCTTTTGATTTCTCAAATGGCAACACTACTTCTCTTGCTCTAGCCCCAGTCCTCTTCTTTCCACCCAATCAGCTCCTCCCATCTTCCATGCAGATTCTTTTCTTGGATATGATGGTGGCTCAGAAATGAGAAAGAATTAAAAGCAATTCAATGCAAAGCTCCCTCCAAGAAGTCAAATTATTGGTGATTCTTTATACAGAGGTGCTGTAATTCAACTCTTGTGAAACAAAGTTTTAACACTTCTTGCCACTAGAGGCCAGCATAACACCAGAAATATTTAAATCTGCAATGCGCACTATAAATTAAATTAGCTGTCAGGATTACGGGACATTAGATTTGCACTTCCGCTAACACATTTTGGTACAAAGCCTTCCACTTGACCAAGCCCTTTCTCCATCTGCCTCCCTTATTTTATTAGAAGGTAATAAAAACAGTGGAGCATCTAGAATCAGAAGTCAAATCGCTCCTCAACATCATCAATAAGACAACATCGAATATCCCCATTGCTCCAGGAACCAAACTTACCGACATTTTTGATGGTAAGTATCTAGAAGCATATAACCCAAGTTGAAAACTGTTGCGTATGTTATAACCAAATACATTATCTTTTCTCCCCCCGGGATGTGAAGCAAACCCCTCATTCAGTTCAGTGCAGCTAAGGCCTCAGCGGAATACTGGGTCTGGTTTTGAACACCAGGTTTCAACAACCACTAAAGGGTAGAGGCAGCAGGGAAGAAAAGGGGGGTGTGTGTGTGTGAAACAAACACCAAAAACCCAGCGAAGGAGCTAAGATACATTGTACAAACGGTTGTTAAATTGGTGATTAGTCTAAAAAATACCAAGCAGCCCATCGGAATGAGTGAGGCTGCTGCAAAGATGAAAGCTGTTTCCTTCCCCATTACAATAGTGGATAAAACAAGAACTAATGCAGCAAGGAACACTCAATGAAAAGATAATGTGAAGCTTTCTTACAAGGACAGTGAGACACTGAAATGGTATGACTGTAGTTACCCCAGCACCGGAAATTTTAAACAAACAGCACACCTCAGAACAGCAGGATGGACTAAATCTCAAGGTCTCTTTCAGTTTTAAGATCCTGTGATTCTTTTTTGTTTCATGTGTCACACACGAAACAAAAGAGGGCAACAACATAAAAAAAGAGTTGTAATTTCGATATCTTAAATCCCATTTTGACATGCAGTCCCCTCACACAAAACATGCTCCATAAACATTTTTGGAATAAATTAAGCCATTACAGAAATTATGTGGATGAGACCATCACTTCCACACAGCTTCTTATAATGCTCTGTCCTATTCATTCTCTGCCCAAATATCAATAGCACATTTAAGAAAGTGAGAGACACTCTTGAACAAAAACAAACCTCTTGTGAAAAGGTAGAGCATTCACAGACATGTTTGTGGAGTCAGTTTCGTCGGTGTTTTGTTTGTTTGTTTAAGATAGCTGTATACGGGTACATACACACGCACATACTATAGTGCACTTACATGCTAGAAGGTGAGCTGGAAGTAGACAGCAGTAGACTTTATGCTGGTGTTTTAGTTCTTGCAGTCGGCCTTATGGATCTGGTCACCATGATCGACAAGTTCTCACCAACTGCTATTCATTAAAATTTTCAATTTTCTGTGAAGGGGCAGTTCATAGGTAACAACTAAGTTACTCCCCTGCAACAATAATTTATTTAAAAAAGTATTGCAGTAAAGCGTTACAGTGAATTTGAAACAGATATCCTAAGTCAACCTTGGCATATTTGCAGCACATCTCGACTAAGTACTACCCAGATGGAGTTTGCAATAACTGACAAATGGCTAAAGAATTGCAGATAGGACCTTCTGATTTCGTGAATCAAAGCGACAATTTCCCACTTTAAAGTAGCAGGATTCGTATTTTAAATTATGTTTATCCACACAGATTGATCCTGATCTTATAACCTAAATTAATTACATGAATTCTTCTCTATACAGATACCAGCTGAGCGCTGTGAAGACAGAAGACACCTGAATATAACATCGGTAATAACGGTTATCATAAACAGCTGCACTTTTGTTCATTTAATAAGCTTGTCTTTCCAGAATTTGAGCAGGGATGAACAATCCTCAGCTGTAATTTGCCTTCTGTGTTCCCGTACTTTAAAATAAACAGGTATTTGCTTTTAGATGCTATTTCAAAGCTTTCTATTTTAAGTCTTCAGCAGCCCTGTTTATCTAAACTGCATTTCAAATACAGCATTCTCAGTAAGAAAACAAGATGAGGTGGGGGTCTCAGACTAGAGCACAGATAACCACCTTCCCATTCAAAAGCTTACTCCTTCCACGGCAAAGTGAGCACATCCTATCAGTGTAAATCAAAGAAGGTACACTACTTGCTGAAATTTTCTCTCAAGGTATGCTTAGATTGTCTGACGAAAAGGAGTGTAAGGTGTGGTCTGGCTTTGGACACAGTCACATTGCTGCCACTGGCTGAAACAGTAGTTCTTCTGCATGTCCTAGTCAGAACTGGCACTAGTCAGAATTTGTCATTTGAATGCACAGCCACTTTATTCTGTAATCTTTACACTAGTCTCTCTTGCTGTAGTGACAATGCAACACAGAATTAATTCCAACATCCATCTCCATGACCCTCCCATTTTCTTCCAAAACAAACAACGCAACTTCTAGGAAAAAAGACCTGCCTGACCTTAGCATGAGTGGAGAGAGTGCATGTATGCGTGTGAAATAAGAGAAGTTTGCACATTCCTGATTAACAACCAGTCTATTTTCACTGACCTATCTCCAAAACCTCTTCTCCCCTTGTACATTTTCTTTACATATTTCTATTTTGAGAACAAGCTGAAGAGATGTCATCCCTGCTAGCAGACAATAAAAGTTCAGAGTTCCAAGAGTCTAAGAAATCACAACACGCAAAATGAAAATACTGAGCAATAACTACAGATTACATATATCATATATAGACAATTGCTTATCAACAGCACACAAGTCCCAAACTCTCGTCTATACAACAATTTCTGATTAATCCTGTGGATTGAAGCAGAGAACTTCTACAGGAAAAGGAAGTTACATAAACTGAGTCATCACTCGCATGTAAATCAACATGAACACCAAAAAGCATAGTCTGCAAAGAGTTAGATAGCTTTAATTTCATAATCTCTTCTTACATACATATATTTAAGTCATAATCCAAAACCTTAAAACTTTAATCATAGAATCTTTACCACTGCCAACATTACTACCGCCTTGTGACAGTTGCCCTAGTGAGAATGAAATGTGGAACACATGTTCCTTAAAAACAGTCATGGAAAGAAAATGATAAAGCTTTTTTAAAACGGTCTTAAGCAGACACAAAAACTCAAGGCTATTCTCTCCACATATCAGGGAGCAGGTTAGCATGAAACCAACTCAGTGTACTATATATAAAACTTGCACTAAAATGGCACATAATGTTTATACAAAATAAAAACTTAAATCACACAACTGTGATGCTTGTTCCATAAAACAAACATATTATTTTCAGCATAATATAAGCAAAAAGAAATAATGACCTGTAATTCATGGATTGCTGATAGTATATACAGAATCCTGAGCAGAGGCCTTGATTTTTTTGCATTTGTTACCTACTGTTTTTGAACTGAAGAGAAGATATACGGAATACGATCTTTTAAAATGTAATTGATGGAGGAGAAACGCATCATTACATCTTTAGTTACGGAGAAAAAAAAGATGCTTTAAAGCAAAAACATGAAAATAGCAGCTTTTCTAAGAAAAGCTCAAGGCTCTACTTAGTCATTTCCACCACACAACTTGAGCAGGATTTTCCGGTAGTCTCCTGAAGTATCACCCTGGAAAGAAATCCAGAAAAAAGAAAAGTTGGAACACTTGTGCTTCGAAACAGAAGGGGAAAAAAGATTTAAAAAGCCTGCTAATTAGAAATCACTCAAGGACACCGTAAAATCTGCTCCTTCCATAACTGGAACAAAAATATCCATAGAAAATATATTTCTTTAGCAAATTGACTTCAGTATACAGGTTCAACTACTTACCTGGGAATAATTCACTTAAAATCTCACTGAAAAGTAAGATTTGTCTTCCAGCAAAATGTATGAAAATATGGAAATATTAATACAGAAGTCCTTTTCCTTGCAGACAACGTGGCTATTTTTCCAGGGGCAGAAAGTGAAATTACACTCTTTATTATGTTCAAACATTAAAAACAATGCTCTGGTATCAAAAGACCTAAAGGGTTTTTTTTCCCCCCACAATTACAGAACATCTCTTATGCTGTGGGCAGTGAAAATCAATATGGATGCACAGGCAAACATGCAACTCATCACAAAAGGCCCTGCTACCTGAGTTTTACCTGATACTTTTATGAGTAAAAAGTGTTCCCTGGGAGCTGCTCATTAACTAGTTTTGATGATGGATGAGGTTTGCCAATCCTTTTCAAAGAACAGTTTCAGCTAGGGCATTAATCTTATCCTTCATCTTCAGGCATGACTGAAAACTGTTTTGTCCTGCTCAAAATTATTACAATAGTGACAAAAAGAAACTTCAAAGATCAGGATAAATCCTGTGCATGTGTAAAGGACAATCCAGAAAACATTTTTGTTTATGTAAGTGCTGAAAGGAAAGAACTGCTGTCCACATATGAAAAAAAAAAAAAAAACGAATTAAGAGCTTTCTTTCCAAGGATGTTTTCAGCTCTACTTTTACAGAAATAAGAAGTAGAGTTTGCATAAACATAAGCATGCACATGCATGACCCCTATTTACTGAAAACATGTCTTCAGTAAGTCCAGCCTATTCCTGTTGGCCTGTTCCTGTTTCTGAATGGTAAAATTATTTTAATGTTGCATCAAAAGAGAATGTAAGGGTGCAGGGTGGGGGGGTGGGAAAGAGATATATAAAGCTTTTCCACCAATGTCTCACTGTTTTGTCTTTCACACATTGGTGGTTACAAGGCATGTAACTACTGTAATAGTAGCACATCTTCATTCTGGAGTTACACGGTCAGAAAAAGCTTGTACTAAGAGATCCTTTGTGGTGCCTGGGCAGAAAGACCATGTAGTTTCTGGAACAAGACTCACATCAAGGCTTTTTGGTGCACACTATCCTTCAATATATTTGCAGGATTCCCTCCAAACACCACCAAGCTGCAGTCACTCAGCGTCAACAGCAAAAGGAATAAATAGGGACTTAACAGATTTTGCACAAAAAATAAAAAAATGTAAGTGGCACCACTCACTCTCCTCCAGCTCATATTACCCTCCCTATTAACCAAGGCATCCTCTTGACCATTCCTACAGCTGTTAATAGCAGTAGCAGTTAACAGTGGTAGATCAACTGGTAAAGAATCTGAAGTTTAGTCTACTTCAAAAATCTTATTACTTTCAAGAGGAAGAGGAGGCAACCTTTTAAAAGCATGTTAGGCGCTTTTCACTCACCTCACACATGAGGTAGAGCACCATCATTACTCTGTTGGAGGACTAAGGGGTTTCTACAAGATCAATTATAGTGGCTGGGATAGAGAACAGACTTAAAACCAGATCTCTGAAACCCCTCTGGACAAATTTCCCTTTCTTTCCTTGTCTGTTAGCTTTCTCCTGTCTTTTGCTCATTCAGCCTCTATGCGAAAGCAAGTGCTGTCTGTTCTCTGGCGCTTCAGCCTCCACTCTCCTGAGAAATGCAGCAAAACAAACACAACCAACTACACTCAGTCTATGTTCTACTAGCAGAAAGGATGCATGGCAGGGAAGATAAAATCTCCAAGTCTTACAGTGATATCTGTGTAGAGAGATCTGCCATACATCCGTTTGTATTCTGCACGTATGTCCAGCAGGTCCAC
The DNA here is from genome assembly GCF_000710305.1 of Buceros rhinoceros silvestris. Taxonomy (NCBI): domain Eukaryota; kingdom Metazoa; phylum Chordata; class Aves; order Bucerotiformes; family Bucerotidae; genus Buceros; species Buceros rhinoceros. The sequence goes on along the minus strand of NW_010392298.1, from coordinate 15,414 downwards.
TTCACTGCGTGATACCATGATTCGAATCAGAGTCCTGTCTTTTGTTCCCACGCCCTGAAACAAACAAAACAACAACAGAATGCATTAATAATGTGTGGAAATGCTGGATGATACAGCAGTAGTAAAAATAAAATAAATCATCACCCCACAAACAACTGTTTACTAGCATAACCCCACTGACTTCAATAAGGTTGAACACAATGTGGTCTATCATGCTTTAATAAATTAAATTTACTGTTAAGACACTAACAATCATTTCTCTGCACAAGATCAGTTAGAAAAAGCGGGTGTCAGAGAGATGGGACAGTTTGGCAAGTTTAATGGCCTATTTCAGCCATACCTCCCTACTTGAAAGGTATCAATTTCAGTGAGTCTTAAGCATATTTGTGAAGAATTCCTTTGTTTAAGGTATGTTTGTATGCATCTTTTTGTTAAGCACATCAAATTAGCTAGATTTTTTCAGCCTTTTGTAATAATGACTGCATCTTGTTAGTCACATGCCCACCAAAAAATGTAGTACCTTCAGGTGAACATTTAATTCCAATGAGCTGTACAAGCATTTGTAAAGAAAGGAACACTACAAGTTTATGCATCTTTTCACAGCCACCTACCTTCATAGCCTTCTGTAATCTCTCTGCAAAAAAAGCTGGTGTGTTCTTGAGGCACTTAACTGAAAATAGAAACAGTATTACAGAAATCAGGTATTTTTCCTCAATCAGAAATCACAGTCGTTTTTTGAGCTTACCCTGAGAATCAAAAGCTTTAATTTTATGCAAACAAACACTTGATACAATGCAGCTCCTGCCCCCTCAGTCAGTCACTGAAGAGATTTTTAATCCAGACAGTAGCTGCAATAAAACTAAAGAGCATACTACACTTCATGGCTCAAAGCAAACTTTGTCGCTAGAAACCACCCAGTGTGAAGCAGCCATAATGAAGCTTTAATGACCAGATTCTTGCTTATAAAGGGAAAAGAGACAGAAGGGGGCAGAAAGCTTGAAGGAACGCATAGTTAGAGGTGCTCTTGGCTTTTTCCTAATTTAAGAATTTTTAGACCATGCATCTGCAAGGAACACCAAATTGAAGTCCTGCCTTAATACAACTGAGAAGCTACCTATGACAGAAACCTCATCTTTATTTTAAAGTTAGTTACACTTTTTCTTATTTCAGCCACAAAGTCCACCAGGACTCCTGAAAAAATTTTGATGTGCTTATTTAGTAATGACTGCATTTTATATTTAATTAGCACAGTTCATTAGAAATCTGAAAAATGAAAATCTAAATCAAATTACTGTCATGTTAATCGAGATAATGAAAGAATCCTCCATCACTCATCAGAATTAAAACCTATACATTGATCCTATGCTGGTTATAAGTAAACAATCATGCAATTTGTAGCAAACTACACAGAAAACAAACCACACCTGACTTATATTTATAGCACAAAAGGGTATCAAAAGCAATCATGTAAAATCAATACAGAACAAAAAGGGTAAACCTAAATACATATTTCACAGCAACACACATTCCATATAAGAAAAAGTACTTTTCTGAATAGGAAAATGTAGATGAGAGATAGCAGTTCACCACCCACAACTGTCAATGATATGTATAATACAATTCAAAAACGAATGACAAATGAAATGCATGGTTTTTTTAATCACTGTATTTAGCTAAAACCACACACTTGCACTTCAGAGGTGTTTGAAGATGTTACTGTAAGTTACCAGCTGTACAATCCAGAAAGCTTTAAAGAAAGCAAAATTAAATATTTGCAATTAGAAAATCTTTTTTCCTGAAAATAAGGTTCACAGAACAAAGAATACTAAAATCATTGCCTGACATGGATACGTGTCTATATACATATATATATGCACATATAAAGAAAAACAAAAATCTATTTGATAAAGGAGTTATTCAGTGAATATTAGTGACAATTCTTGCTCAAAAGGTTATTGACTTGTTTGCAAGCTACTGTCCCAATTCTGAGTCTCTACCTACATGATGACCTGTCAAGTGACTGCGAAGTTCCATGGAGTCAAAGGACTTCCAAACTCTGACAGTACAGTTTCTTTACTGAGGCCATCTTTTTCTACAAGCACTGGGAAATACTTCTTTTCCCTAAGTTTGGTTTTCTAACAATATTTTTTGAGGTGACAAATTCCAAATCCTGGAAAAGGTCTGTAAATGCATCACACCAACAGAGGTGGACCCAGTCTGGTCATTAAAAGGCCACTGCAGCGACAACTTGGCCAAGTAAACGAAGAACAATTGTTCACATATGCTTTTATGAGGCTTTAGAAACTTCCGTTGAAAAAATCTGTTGCAGCTGAGCCAAATGTCCTCTCCCATCTTGTTTCAGTGATGCAAAATACATTTTTCCTATTTATTTTGGTAGAAGCTTTTTTTTGATTTTTTTGTTACATTACTTTTCTAGTCACTACCATATTCATAGCCAAAGAACAACACTTTAAAAGCATCATCTCTAGATACCACTGTAAATTCACAGTAATAAACAGGAAAAGCAATGGAGATGTAAAGAAGCAGTCTTGTCTAAGAGACAAGAGACAAAAGATGAGACAGACAAAGAGGTCCACAATTCTATCTAGAATAAAACATTCCAAATAAAGCTACTTGACAACTTGAGGTCTTGCCCCAACCTCACGGAAACTAATGACTACCTCCCAAGGGACAACAGTAGACTTAAGGTAAGAGTCTTTACTCTTCAGAAGTACCGGAGGCACTTAAAAATGAATATTTAACAGAGCTGTAACCACAGGAAATGTAGAAAAAATAACTCCTTTGCAACCAAATTTAACTTTTCTTACTACTAAAATGAGCTAGAGGTAAATAATTAGAGGGTTAATGCCTATATTTTGCTTGATTCTGAAAGATGTTCCAAATGCTCCATTCCCACTGATTCAGTGGTTGGTACAAGTTCTCATCATTTCTTAAAATAATGCCAAGTATAGTTAAGAATTCTCTCACCATTTTAACGTGAAATTTAAGTTCTGCAGCTGTCTAAAGCAAAAGTTTCATCTGTCATTCTGAGGTGAATTAAATGCTCTGCTTTACTAACCACACACAACTTCACAGAAAGCTCAACATAAAAAGCAGAAAAATGGAATTATTGCTTAAGAACATCCTTAGCTGGAATCACAGATGCCACCACCTCAGCCAGTTGCAGTGGAATACCAGGAATGAACTTGCTAAGATGACACATACCTACTGCCAGCATGCCCTTTTCCAGGTCTCCAGACATTTCACGACATATACTGTTTTCAATGTCCCGGTTACACATTCTCTGGTACTCACTGAAGACTGTTAGTGAAAGAGCAAAAATGCAGGAGTCAGTCTCACAAAAAGAGATGGCACTGGTGCATGCTGGATGGCTTCATTTCCATTGCACCTCTCAACTTGATACTGTGTAATAGTTACACAAGTTTTATCATCTCAAAGACTAAGTTGTCAACCATATTGTTCTATTTACATGTCATCATGCTCCTTCTAGCTTGTCTAGTTCAGTCCTTGTTTTTAAATGGCTAGATCAAGAAACCACTGTGAGGGAAATAATAAAATCCTTCTAGGAAGCTTTGGGTGTCAATAAAATTAAGAAGAAAATATTCAGGTTTTTATCTACACACCCATCCCTTTCCATATCCATATCCCCCTCCATTGTGCTCTGCTTCAATATGTAGCGCATTTCAAAAGTTCTGTACAGTTAGAAAAACATTTCCACCACTATAGACTGATGTAACACCTCATCACTAGTAAGTAGAAGGGGAAGGAAAGGATTGCAATTTTCTTGTGCATACACAAGCACAAAGTGAAACAATTCTAGTTTTTCAATGCTTTCATCAGAGAAACGTTTTGAACTGTGCAGCTCTTGTCTACCCTTTACCTCAGGCAGAATTCACCCTGCTTTCCATTGAGGTATCATTATACTGATTTTACAGATGGGAGAAATTCAGATGCAGAGCAGTACTGTATGTTTTTAGCATTTTTATAATTTTTTATCAGAATCCAGTTACTGTTTATATAGAGGACACCGTTACCTGCTCTGAGGTGGGCCCTGCTTCTTGCACACAGAATAGCATTGAATTTGGATTCGTCAGTTCCTAGACGGTTCTCTCCAGCTGCATATAGCTCCTAAACACCAAAGGGAATTCACACTTCATTACTCAGAAAAGCAGTCAGTGTGAAAATCTGAGTTACAAACCTGCTTCCCTACAGCCTCCTCCTCCTTTTATACTTATTTCTTAGTCAATGTACTGCTAGAAAACAGAAGCAAACAGTAAACAGTATCTAGTTCTAACCTTCCTACAGTATCCTATGCCTGCAGTCTTCCTAGCTTACTGATGCAAAAGTGCTCGAACACAAGAGCTCCAGATTACTAAAGGGGGGAAAGTTGTTTAAAAAGTACCTGAAAACCGTTCTACCTAACAGGGCTTAAATCTAGCTTCTTTTTTACTCCTCTAGGTACGTTCTGGGATGTTCTCACCTTTTGGCAAAGGCATACTGTGTAGAAAGCTAATTACATTACTATTTATATGACAGTAGTGTGCTGAAATGATCCAGGGTTTTTCTCTTTGCTATGTGGTGACATAGAACACACACAAAAAACTAACAGGGCATGAGTTACTAGGACCAACTATCTTATTTGCCGAAAAAAATCAGAGTTCCTTACATAACAGGCAAAGGCCAATACAGGTGATGAATTAAAATTTAATCCACATACATATCACTTCAATTCTTTTTGGACCATTCCCTTACTAAGCAGCACAACGGAGTCACCCAATACCTGGAAAAGACAGATAACTGACAGAATGAGAGACCAAAAAAGCCCCTATGGACTCTTCTCCCAAGAGCTTCATCTCTGTAACAGAGCTACATTTCTCTAATGCTCTGTCAGAGCTTTTCATATTACTTCCATCCACTGAAACATATGCACTACATAAGAAGAAATCACAAGGTATCCAAAACTAAGAGAAAGCAGAAACCACCAGTCAAATTTCAGTGTATTGAATTCACTATACTTAGAAATTATGGAGAATTTCTACTGACCTGCACATCTCTTTGGACAAGAGACATGTCAACAGTTGTACTTTCATCTCTGTTTCCCTGAAAGAATTTGAAGATACAGAAATGTTACTAGTGGCTTTTTTGGTTTGGTTTTTTGTTTAGTTTATTTAAAAAAAAAACCAAAAACCAAAAAAACAACCTATAAACACACAAACCCCAAACTCCTGGTATGCATGTACCTGAGAAAGTGAAATTAAAAGCCTCTGAAAGTGTCCAGATGTGTCACTTTTTATTGCTTCCTCCAGAGTTTTCTTAAATTCTGAAAGAAAGACACAGTCATGAATCATCATATACCCCTGCTCACTTTCTAAATTCATATTGTCAGTCAGTGACTAAGGAAAAAAAATGTTGATGAAACTGTAACAAATCTAACCTGCTTTATAGACCCTGTTGAGTTCCTGGATATGCTCATTACTGCGAGAAGCTAAGATTTCCACAAGGCAATCTTCATCTGTGCCAACACCCTAAAACAAAGCATAAGGAGAAAACACACTCTTCAAATTCTCATATCACTTCTACAATCTAGTACAAAAGAAATGTTACAAAATTCTACAGCAAAATACATTTCAGAATATAATCTTTTTCTAAAAGTCTAAGCAAGTAGTTCAAATGCTACTTATAATGTTTGAAAGACATAGATATGTATTAAACATGCAAATTGATGATGATTAAAATATTTAATCAAAATTTCATTTTAAAATGTTATCCTTCACGCCAGATTTTAGGCATAAGATTCAATTTTTCCCACCATTAAAGGTGGATTTGATAATTCCAGTAGGTAACTTTCACTAACTAATAGATAGCAGCTGCAATTACATTACAACTAGTAGTATTTCATCCTCTTAACTACTTTAAAATTGCAGCCAAAGATCATGTATATATATCTACTGACACAATAATGGAAACATTTATTTTACCTTCATTTAAACATTGTTCTGACATACAAATGTTTGACTTGCTTTTATTTTAAAAACCTAAATGTTTATAAAATAGTCTGATTGCTTTAAAAAGAAAGTACACAGTACTTCCATAATATTTCAGAAAAGGTTCAGCATGGGCTAGGAAAATACACTTTTGAAGAGGAGAAAGAGATAAAAAGACCTGACCAAAATCTTTATGAACCTAATTTTCTGAACTGTTCTTGAGCACTGAGTGTAAAATCACTGGAAACTCTAAGTTGAGTGGTTTTACAATCAGATCCATCACAGCTCAAAGCAAAAACCCAGAACCAAAGGCACCCCACACAGTAGATGACTTAAGAGAGCCACGTCGGTGGCTTACTCAAGAATAGTAATAAATCAATTAATAAATCAATTTAAAATAATATGTAATAAATCAAGAGACTGCTAGAACTCAGTTTCTGCCTTTTTTCTGTATTTATTAACATACTTCTGTTACAACACAAACTTATTAGTCTTTACCTTTAACCTACGGGAATAACATTTCTCAATTTCACTATTATACACCTCCAAGAAATGGGGTACAGATCAGTCAAACAGTGGGTTGAATATGTGGATGGAAAAAAAGGTAATGTAAGATCAAGCTTTTGAATGACTACCAAAAATTTTATCAGCTCAAATATTTCCACTATCTTATAAATTTCTATTTCCTACACAAACCTTTATAGCTTCCTTGATTTCATAAGCATCAAACATGACAGGTGTCTTCATCATTGCTAAGATTGTCCTCTCAAAGTTACCTGATAGCTCAGACTTGAGATCCTTGATCAAATCCTAATGAGAAGCAAAAACAAAGAAAAAATCCAAAGACCAAACTTGACAAAAGTAAACACCAAAATTATGGATTAGACTTCTTTATGTGTAAACATCAATAATACATCTTTGAAGTAAAGCTATTCTACTTAACACTAAAACAATATGTACCTCTAGGTAATTACTGTCAAATTAAATAGACTGCGCAGACCAAAGAGTCAAAGTAACTATTTAGCAGAGAAACTGCTTTATATGTTTCATCTGAAACACTGCATGAAAAAGTCGAGTGGGTAAAAGTAGAACCCTAAACAGGCTACGAGTTATGAATCATCTCCCCCTTAAGCTACCGCCAATGTTTTTTTCCAAACATTCAAGCCTTCTGACTTCTAGTGAAGTAATGTAGGCTCTTACTTATTTTTCCTTCTGTTCTCATGGTGTATTTACCTTTCCATAAGCTGTTTTGAAGGACAGGATGATCTGCTGTCGTTGCTTGTTTGAACGATTTCCAAGACAATCGATAATGGCCTGCTCATCAGTTCCTGTACATGCACACAAGATTCCACAGAATAAGCATGCATGTCATGTGAGGACTCAGCTTCTATTTCCATTTGATCCTGTCTCTTTTAAACCCAACCGAAGGACATACATGCCTTTAATTCATCCTCCTGTGTACAGCCACAGAACTTCAAGCTCTACTCCCAACCACAAACACAGTAAGGATACAAAAAACTACAAAACCAAATACAAAACTCATGATGTTGTTTACGCCACCATGAACTTCCAGTAATTCTTCTGATACCCAAGAATAACCGCATGTGAACTAGCCCACTCAGTACACACGTAACAATGGACAAAGATCAGTGCTAAATCAAAGCTGCGATTCTACTTTTAACTGAAATGTATATCCACAGACTGCTCACCAAATCCCTTCATAGCCTTTCTTAAGACTTCTGCATCCTTCAGAGGGTCAAATCCCAGTGCATCAGTGATCGTGCCTCTGTTTCCATGCTAAAATCAGACCAAGTTGAGTTGCGTATTAGTGTTAATCAGTAAAAGGACTGTGTTTTACTACTTAGAAAAGATGACCACTGCTACCAATTTTTTTTTTGTTAGGAAAGTCAAGAAAACCCCAGCCTTAAACATTTTTTTCATTTCTACACCCAAATTATGAGAAAATACAAGGTCAAGAAGGTTCGTTGGTATTAAATCTGCTGTCCAATTAATTAAGGTTCGGTGAACCCCTAGTATCAATACATGGTATCAGTACAGGCTGGGGGATGAAAGAATTGAGAGCAGCTCTGTGGAGAAGGACTTGGAGTACTAAAGCATGAAAAGCTGGATACGAGCTGACGATGTGCGCTCGCAGCCCAGAAAGCCAACTGTATCCTGGGCCACATCAAAAGAGGTGTAGCCAGGAGGTTGAGGGAGGTGATTCTGCCCCTCTAGTCTGCTCTGCTGAGACCCCACCTGCAGTGTTTTGTCCAGCTCTGGAGCCCTTAGCACAGGAAGACATGGACCAACTGGAGCAGGTCCAAGAGGGCACAAAAACGATCACAGAGATTGAACACCCCTCCTATGAGGAAAAGGTGAGAGAGTTGGGGTTGTTCAGCCTGAAGAGAAGGCTCCAGGGAGACCTTATTGTGGCCTTCCAGTACTTAAAGGAGACCTACAAGAAAGACGGGGACAAACTTTTTAGCAGGACCTGTTGCAATAGGACAAGGGGTAATCATTTTAAAGTAAAAGAGGGTAGATTTAGACTTACATGTAAGGAAGAAATTTTTTGCAATGAATGTGGTGAAACACAGGAACAGGTTGCCCAGAGAGCTGGTAGACACCCCATCCCTGGAAACATTCAGTGTCAGATTGGATGGGGCTCTGAGCAACCTGATCTTCTTGAAGACGGCCCTGCTCACGCCCAAAGAGGCTGAACTAGATGATCTTTGAAGGTCCCTTCCAACCCAAACTATTCTATGATGCTATGAAATTGTATTTACAAATGGCAATACTTAGGTTAGGAAAGGCAAATTTCATTAAATTTGAACTCAAGTCAAATCTTTCTTCTTGGATACTGTGGTATAGGAGTATTTATTTCAAGTCATGTGAGCCTATATTGCTTGTGTTTGGAGAGGATCCATCTCTCTCTTTAGTCAAACTTCTTTTCACATCTTTCTTTTCATTTTTAGGGTGGATTTACACTTATATACACAAAGAAAATGTAGAGAAACATATACATGGTCACATTTCAAAACAAAAGTACTTAATGCTCTTACCGTTACAGGAGAAACTGCAGGCCCTGTAGGTCCTTGGTATGAGGGTGTAGATGGATTCACAGCTGGGCCTGGTGGATAATTTGGCATGGGCTGCTGCCCTCCGTAAGTTGCTGGTGGTTGAACTGGATAGCTCATAGGCTGCTGACCAGGTGGTGGTGTGGGCTGGCCTGGCACAGCACCACCCGAGAATCCTGGGTAAGCTGGCATTCCAGATGGTGGATTTCCTCCAGGTGGAGGATACCCTCCATAAGAGGGCTGTTGTCCTGGAGGAGGTTGTCCAAAGCCACCTGGAGGGACTGGGGGATAGCCCCCAGGTGTTGAAGGATATGCGCCTTGTGGTATGTTTGTCCCTCCAAAGGTCCCTGCCAGGTTGGATGCCTGCAATGACAACCGATAAAGCAAGAGACAGGAAGGTGTACAAACGGTTGAGTTTCGATAATGTGCTTAATACAATACAACCTCCCTTCCTGCCAACACAGATAGGTAGTTCTGCATCCACAAAAGAACTCTGCAATAACTACCAGCAAGCAAGATTGAAAAAAAACCCCTGTATTCAGTTGACACTTGCTTTACTGTATTCATCAACTGCCATACACTAAGAAGCAGAACCCACAGACCCATACCTGCCACTGTGTCCAGGACTACACACCACTCCCAAAGAAGAGGGCCAGTAGCCACACACCTCTATTCTAAATACTTAACACCAATTAATCTCAGCATCACAAAACTATGTTTATCCTTTCTCGGTCCATGGCTGCCTTACATGACCACACGATCATCTGAGTGAAGGGATTTTATTACGAGCAGCCTCTGGCTGGTTTATGATGCACTAGATGCATTAGCAGTTTACAGCTAGCAAGAGTTCCTGGACTATGTTTGGAAAGGCATCTGCAGAAACTGCCACAAAGATACTCCACTCCACATGCAATATCATCTTCCCGTGTGACACACTTGGATCCTCTTCTACAGAGGAACCTGAAGAACATCAAATGATGATTACAGTGTTCTCAGAAGCTAGTTGCTGCAGATATTGTTATGTACACCCTAGAGAAATTGTTGCTCATTTTGTCTGCCGGCTGCCAAATCACTTAATTTAATAATTGCCTCAGAAAGGCAACTATAATGCAAATTTCTTCCTAGAAACTGCATATTCATCATGGAGCCTATCAAATTTCTGAAGACTAAACTGTCATAAGTGTCACTCACTTCTATGCAAAAAAAAAAGAAAAATCACATTATAAACATCTGCATTTTTTTCAATCCATGTAAAAGGTTTTTACTGCTGTCTGTTACCATCAGTGCTTAGAAGAAAGGGACAGCTTATCCTATATTCTTTTCAGAGATGAGTCACTGATACCTCAAATCACAACAGCCTTGTTCCAGACTGCCCAAAATCCAGGTAATAGGCAAAATCTGGACTGCGTCTGCCAATGTGAATATAGTAACAGTGGATACTCAGTGCTAATAGCCTGTTCCCCTAGTCTTCTGCACAGCAAAAGCCAAGTTGTAGTACTTTTACATCCATGACTTTTGAAGTTAATCTCTTAAATCATCATTTAACTCGTGGTCTGCTTTCCTAAAATTATAAATTGATTGCGGTAAACGTTTTCTTCAATAGATGATACTGAATGCTCAAAAATAAACAGAACAGACATAAAGTCACAGAACTCAAGCAATAAACTTCTCAGCAACAATGCCAGAAACACACCTTTGCACTTAAGGAAGTCACAGTAAAACACAAAAAAACGAAAGCAAACTCACCATTCCAGCCATGTAGTTGGGATTGAACTGATTGGCATAGCCAGACACATTTTCTAGACCAATTGGAGGTGGATTTGAAGGTGGATTTGAAGGCGGATAGACAGCACCACCCCAAGGATTGCTACCTGAAATCAAGCACAGATGTGCTGAAACAAGCCTTTTTTAAACGTACTCCTTTTACCTTACATTTCTGATGTCATGTTTGTTCAACACTAGCAGTTTGGGAGAATGAAAATCAACTGAAGAGGTGAAGGGTGACAGTGCAACTATGATATAAAGAGAAGCCTCACTGGGTATGTCTAACCATATTTCTAACTACAGTAGTTGAACTTGTAAACTCTCATTTAAAACCTATTTGAAGGTTAACACGGTTAATAAGGTAAACACCATATTTTGTGTAGAGAGTAGTTTGTCTTAAACTACAAAGTTGCCTGGGTATTCCAATAGAAAGATACTATTAATTCCTTTTAGACGGCTAATTTGAGATGTCTACAGAGCATGACACAGTACATTCACAGCTACCAAAGTCACAAAACTTGGCTGCACACAGCAGTACTATCTTATCTGCAGAGCAGTCTAACTAAGCCAGAATGTTCTCCTGAAAAATAGGATTTATCCTCCCAGGCAAATTCAGCTTCACTCTGTACACTGCTTTCCATTACCGGTTCGCTTGCCTAACTCCACATTTCACCATACTCAATGCCTCCAGTTCGTTCTTTCTACCAACAATACTAACAACTGTGAAGTTCATTACCAATGACTATAAAGTTTACCCTGATAACAAGCAGCAGTTACGTATTTCAGCTTTATATAATTTATATCATTTTTAACAGCCCTGTACCTTCTATATACAACCATCTGCCTAAGAACAATGAATTAGGGATAATGTAACAATTAAAGTCCTAATATTTCGTGGGATATGGTTTTAAATTGTGTGACTGATTTCTCCCTGTACTCATTTTTCTCACTAGCTGCCTTCAAGACTCAGTACCAACAGGACAATGTAACTCATTTTTGTCAAATTATGACCATATCCTAGTGCTATGTGCTTCGCTTGAGATGAATGAAAATGGACCTTACATGAGCATAGGGTAGAGCATATATAACATATATTAGAATTCCCAGCTGAGATACAATAGGACTTAACAGGAGAGCACAGAAAGCTTCAGTGAGTCAAGAAAATGTTCCATGGTCTTGTTTTTCATCCATGTCACCATTCTACTCCCGATAGGTCCACCACTGCCATTTAAGGTTTACTTCACCTAAACAACTTACCTGGGGCTGCTGGTGGATATCCTCCCGCTGGGGGATAGCCAGGATAATTCATTGCAAAGATCTGGAAAATATGTGTTGTAGTTATTTTCTGTAATGCTTCATTAATTACACCACAGAAAATTAACAGGCAACATCTTTGCAGTAGCCAGTTACCAAAATTTAGACTTAAACTGCACAAGTCATGCAGGCTTTTCACTTAGAAACCTCTTCCCATTTCCTTTTGCTGTACCAATAAACATGTTCAGATATCTAAGCAGCTGTAAAGTCACTCCTCAGACTACTTTTCCCAGTTTTGTTACTACTCACTGCTCTTTTTGTCTATTGCAGTGTTAAGGATGTATTATTTGAAAATGCTTATTTTACTGCACTATTTAAGTTTCCAAAAGTTTACAACCCACACAGAACAGTCTTATTAATCAAGAGCAGAAAATTATCTCACAAACAGGCCATGACTTCAGGTGAGTAATTGTATGAGAAATTGGAAGGCATTTAAATGCAAACGGCTGCAAAAGTACAAGGTCAGAGTAAGAAGGGAAGGGATACGCTTCATGCTTACAGCACTGAAGGGCTTACTGAAAGGATAAAGATCACCAAAACAAACTGGATGTCTCAGAGTTGATAGTGTCAGCACAGAAGTGCACAAAGTCATTAGCTGTCCAAAACAGAAGTGGAAGAAAAAAGGGAAGGACTAGTAAATGAAGGATAAAACAAGTATTATTTTCCAGAATACAGAAAGCCTTATTTTAAACAGAACAACTATCAGGAATAATGGTAAAAGTAACTCAAGGAGCTCGTTCAAGATGAAGAAAACTTCCACAATTAGTCTTAGCTTTTTCAAGGTTATTTTTAGTGTCAATTCCTGGTCTATTTTTAAACGGCTGTGCAAACAGTATCTCTCTCCTTTCTTTCCCTTAAGGCACTGTATTTTGCATCTGGCTTGTTTTACAGTGTTTTGCAGCTGTGGAGTTTTGTTTTGGGTTTGGTGGTGGGGGTGGTGGTGCGCTGTTTTTGTGGGATGGTTTTCATTTTGCATAATCATGTTAACTTCCCTTTCTGGTTTGCATGGCTCTTTTGCCTAGCAATAGTGTAATGGAAAACCACCTTATTTTAACGAACTGTTTGGACTTCATGCTGCATGTACTCATTTAAAGTCAAATAGAGAGAAATGAACTAAGAGAAATTACAGTGAAAAGACAGACTAAAAGTTATAACCCTACCTTACCTCTACTCCAGTGTGTAAAGTGCCCACAGATTCGACAAATAAGTGAACGCAGTTTCTCAGCATTAGAAAAAATATGTTTACCAGAAAATCTACAAGGGATAACTTTACCCAGAAAAAAAAAAATATTTCTGTGCATGCAAATTTAAGTATTGCCCTTCCATTTGTACCATTTGTTCATTCTTCATCTCCCCTAAGAACAAAGGTGCAAGGTGGGGTCTGATAGGGATATAACCATTACTCCTTTTTCCTCTTCTGATGGGTGTAGAAGTTAACAGTTCCACCAGCTCCACATATGAGGAAACCAAGCAGGATGGACAGCTGGGAAACTTTTTGACATTTTATGGAATCAGGCTTTAAATCAGTAAACTGTCAATCACAAATGGCTAGATTTAACCTCAAGAAAGGTCCAGGGAAATCAAAGCCACCCACAACCATCATGGCCCAATTCTGCATATTCAATTGGAAGAACAGACTACAGATTAGCTAACGTGACACAGTTCATAACCAGATTGTATGTGAAGAGTAAAGGCTCACAGACATTTTTACATTGTTATCAGGTGCTTAGAACAAGCTCTCATAATATGATAATTGTTTTCCCCACATTCTCCTCAGCCTTGGTTTTCAATGAGATCTTTCACTGCAGTGCTGTCTAGGAGTTTTGAAATAACCTAAATATCAAGGCTGCTAGAGCTGAAAAGACAATATGCTTTTGATTACACAAGCATTTCTCCATGTAATTTTTCATTTCATATGCAAACACAGTGCATAAGACCTACAGCACCAAATCCAGCATATAATTACCGTGTAATATACGCAAGGGATCACAATCTCTACTTGCAGCAGTCAGAGAGATTAAGTTTATTTTTCCAGGTGTGCCCAATGCATATCCTATGTTAAGATTTGGTTCCTTTCTGTCTGTGTCCCTTTTTAATGCTAGAAGCTAAATCTCGGAAAAAAGTTTCTGACGGTCAACCCTGCAGTTCATGAAACAATGGATTTTTACTTCTGAATATTCATTGATGCTAAATAAAGAGCAAAAAGGTATGGCAGCAGCCGCATGGGGTCTTTTTTCTAGGGAAACAACATTCAAGCCTGCATATCTTCAAAATGTAATGCACTTCAATGCAGCTTTACAGAACTTGACAAGAAGTCAACTGTGTTAATGAAGTAGTTGCAAAATCAGGTTATAGAAACCATCCAAAGAGCACTTGCAAGGTACTGATAGCCCAAGGTAATCACTGCTAGAGACAACGCCTGCTCTTACCCATACAAGGGCTGATAAGACCGCAAGTCATGAGGCCAAAAAGGAAAAACTCACATTACTGATTAGAGCTGAAACCAAAACACATATTCTCCTCCTTTGTTGGAAAAAGAGCAGGCAGCTTCCTCTCTCCTGGCACTTCCATGCTCCTAACAGCCTGCACACAGGTGTGTTTGCTTGCTGGAGGGAGCTGCCGGGCCCCAGCCACACGTTCAGATGGCACATCTCCAGGCAGGTATGGGTACGTGAAGTGCAGACAGGCCAGCAAAAAAACCCAAACCAAACCAAAACAAGAAAAAAAATCAAGGTGGCAGCCTGGCATTTCAAGAACCTTGTTACATCAGGAACTGGCATTAGGTACTAAAATAATAACAAAAAAAAAAAAAATCACCCCCCAAGTCACTCAAAAAAACAAAAAAAGAAACCCATAACCCAGATTCTTAGCATGCATAATGCTTATTGGTCAATGTGTACATTTTTTAAATTATAAATTACTGCACCATTGAAATGATTTTTTTCCTTCATGTGCAATCATAACTTTTTACAAAAAGGCTTGTTGGTCTGAGTGGGGGTTTTTTGTGTTAGAGGGTGGGGAGCAATGGGATAGGCTTGTTTTTCTAAGCAAGGTTGGTTGCTTGCTTTTAATCCTATGAAGACTATTCCTTTCAAATTGAAAAGAGATTAAAAGAGCCTTTTGGCAATTAAAAGTGGGTTGAGAAACAATGGCTAACTTCATTAACAATCTGAAAAAAGAAGTCTATATAAAAAAATATAGCTATATATCTATTAAAATATATCTAAATCTAAAATTGTGTATAAAGTATTGTATAA